>NC_083725.1:122716708-122723777 GCF_028564815.1 Eubalaena glacialis
GGTTAGGGTTAGGGTTAGGGTTAGGGTTAGGGTTAGGGTTAGGGTTAGGGTTAGGGTTAGGGTTAGGGTTAGGGTTAGGGTTAGGGTTAGGGTTAGGGTTAGGGTTAGGGTTAGGGTTAGGGTTAGGGTTAGGGTTAGGGTTAGGGTTAGGGTTAGGGTTAGGGTTAGGGTTAGGGTTAGGGTTAGGGTTAGGGTTAGGGTTAGGGTTAGGGTTAGGGTTAGGGTTAGGGTTAGGGTTAGGGTTAGGGTTAGGGTTAGGGTTAGGGTTAGGGTTAGGGTTAGGGTTAGGGTTAGGGTTAGGGTTAGGGTTAGGGTTAGGGTTAGGGTTAGGGTTAGGGTTAGGGTTAGGGTTAGGGTTAGGGTTAGGGTTAGGGTTAGGGTTAGGGTTAGGGTTAGGGTTAGGGTTAGGGTTAGGGTTAGGGTTAGGGTTAGGGTTAGGGTTAGGGTTAGGGTTAGGGTTAGGGTTAGGGTTAGGGTTAGGGTTAGGGTTAGGGTTAGGGTTAGGGTTAGGGTTAGGGTTAGGGTTAGGGTTAGGGTTAGGGTTAGGGTTAGGGTTAGGGTTAGGGTTAGGGTTAGGGTTAGGGTTAGGGTTAGGGTTAGGGTTAGGGTTAGGGTTAGGGTTAGGGTTAGGGTTAGGGTTAGGGTTAGGGTTAGGGTTAGGGTTAGGGTTAGGGTTAGGGTTAGGGTTAGGGTTAGGGTTAGGGTTAGGGTTAGGGTTAGGGTTAGGGTTAGGGTTAGGGTTAGGGTTAGGGTTAGGGTTAGGGTTAGGGTTAGGGTTAGGGTTAGGGTTAGGGTTAGGGTTAGGGTTAGGGTTAGGGTTAGGGTTAGGGTTAGGGTTAGGGTTAGGGTTAGGGTTAGGGTTAGGGTTAGGGTTAGGGTTAGGGTTAGGGTTAGGGTTAGGGTTAGGGTTAGGGTTAGGGTTAGGGTTAGGGTTAGGGTTAGGGTTAGGGTTAGGGTTAGGGTTAGGGTTAGGGTTAGGGTTAGGGTTAGGGTTAGGGTTAGGGTTAGGGTTAGGGTTAGGGTTAGGGTTAGGGTTAGGGTTAGGGTTAGGGTTAGGGTTAGGGTTAGGGTTAGGGTTAGGGTTAGGGTTAGGGTTAGGGTTAGGGTTAGGGTTAGGGTTAGGGTTAGGGTTAGGGTTAGGGTTAGGGTTAGGGTTAGGGTTAGGGTTAGGGTTAGGGTTAGGGTTAGGGTTAGGGTTAGGGTTAGGGTTAGGGTTAGGGTTAGGGTTAGGGTTAGGGTTAGGGTTAGGGTTAGGGTTAGGGTTAGGGTTAGGGTTAGGGTTAGGGTTAGGGTTAGGGTTAGGGTTAGGGTTAGGGTTAGGGTTAGGGTTAGGGTTAGGGTTAGGGTTAGGGTTAGGGTTAGGGTTAGGGTTAGGGTTAGGGTTAGGGTTAGGGTTAGGGTTAGGGTTAGGGTTAGGGTTAGGGTTAGGGTTAGGGTTAGGGTTAGGGTTAGGGTTAGGGTTAGGGTTAGGGTTAGGGTTAGGGTTAGGGTTAGGGTTAGGGTTAGGGTTAGGGTTAGGGTTAGGGTTAGGGTTAGGGTTAGGGTTAGGGTTAGGGTTAGGGTTAGGGTTAGGGTTAGGGTTAGGGTTAGGGTTAGGGTTAGGGTTAGGGTTAGGGTTAGGGTTAGGGTTAGGGTTAGGGTTAGGGTTAGGGTTAGGGTTAGGGTTAGGGTTAGGGTTAGGGTTAGGGTTAGGGTTAGGGTTAGGGTTAGGGTTAGGGTTAGGGTTAGGGTTAGGGTTAGGGTTAGGGTTAGGGTTAGGGTTAGGGTTAGGGTTAGGGTTAGGGTTAGGGTTAGGGTTAGGGTTAGGGTTAGGGTTAGGGTTAGGGTTAGGGTTAGGGTTAGGGTTAGGGTTAGGGTTAGGGTTAGGGTTAGGGTTAGGGTTAGGGTTAGGGTTAGGGTTAGGGTTAGGGTTAGGGTTAGGGTTAGGGTTAGGGTTAGGGTTAGGGTTAGGGTTAGGGTTAGGGTTAGGGTTAGGGTTAGGGTTAGGGTTAGGGTTAGGGTTAGGGTTAGGGTTAGGGTTAGGGTTAGGGTTAGGGTTAGGGTTAGGGTTAGGGTTAGGGTTAGGGTTAGGGTTAGGGTTAGGGTTAGGGTTAGGGTTAGGGTTAGGGTTAGGGTTAGGGTTAGGGTTAGGGTTAGGGTTAGGGTTAGGGTTAGGGTTAGGGTTAGGGTTAGGGTTAGGGTTAGGGTTAGGGTTAGGGTTAGGGTTAGGGTTAGGGTTAGGGTTAGGGTTAGGGTTAGGGTTAGGGTTAGGGTTAGGGTTAGGGTTAGGGTTAGGGTTAGGGTTAGGGTTAGGGTTAGGGTTAGGGTTAGGGTTAGGGTTAGGGTTAGGGTTAGGGTTAGGGTTAGGGTTAGGGTTAGGGTTAGGGTTAGGGTTAGGGTTAGGGTTAGGGTTAGGGTTAGGGTTAGGGTTAGGGTTAGGGTTAGGGTTAGGGTTAGGGTTAGGGTTAGGGTTAGGGTTAGGGTTAGGGTTAGGGTTAGGGTTAGGGTTAGGGTTAGGGTTAGGGTTAGGGTTAGGGTTAGGGTTAGGGTTAGGGTTAGGGTTAGGGTTAGGGTTAGGGTTAGGGTTAGGGTTAGGGTTAGGGTTAGGGTTAGGGTTAGGGTTAGGGTTAGGGTTAGGGTTAGGGTTAGGGTTAGGGTTAGGGTTAGGGTTAGGGTTAGGGTTAGGGTTAGGGTTAGGGTTAGGGTTAGGGTTAGGGTTAGGGTTAGGGTTAGGGTTAGGGTTAGGGTTAGGGTTAGGGTTAGGGTTAGGGTTAGGGTTAGGGTTAGGGTTAGGGTTAGGGTTAGGGTTAGGGTTAGGGTTAGGGTTAGGGTTAGGGTTAGGGTTAGGGTTAGGGTTAGGGTTAGGGTTAGGGTTAGGGTTAGGGTTAGGGTTAGGGTTAGGGTTAGGGTTAGGGTTAGGGTTAGGGTTAGGGTTAGGGTTAGGGTTAGGGTTAGGGTTAGGGTTAGGGTTAGGGTTAGGGTTAGGGTTAGGGTTAGGGTTAGGGTTAGGGTTAGGGTTAGGGTTAGGGTTAGGGTTAGGGTTAGGGTTAGGGTTAGGGTTAGGGTTAGGGTTAGGGTTAGGGTTAGGGTTAGGGTTAGGGTTAGGGTTAGGGTTAGGGTTAGGGTTAGGGTTAGGGTTAGGGTTAGGGTTAGGGTTAGGGTTAGGGTTAGGGTTAGGGTTAGGGTTAGGGTTAGGGTTAGGGTTAGGGTTAGGGTTAGGGTTAGGGTTAGGGTTAGGGTTAGGGTTAGGGTTAGGGTTAGGGTTAGGGTTAGGGTTAGGGTTAGGGTTAGGGTTAGGGTTAGGGTTAGGGTTAGGGTTAGGGTTAGGGTTAGGGTTAGGGTTAGGGTTAGGGTTAGGGTTAGGGTTAGGGTTAGGGTTAGGGTTAGGGTTAGGGTTAGGGTTAGGGTTAGGGTTAGGGTTAGGGTTAGGGTTAGGGTTAGGGTTAGGGTTAGGGTTAGGGTTAGGGTTAGGGTTAGGGTTAGGGTTAGGGTTAGGGTTAGGGTTAGGGTTAGGGTTAGGGTTAGGGTTAGGGTTAGGGTTAGGGTTAGGGTTAGGGTTAGGGTTAGGGTTAGGGTTAGGGTTAGGGTTAGGGTTAGGGTTAGGGTTAGGGTTAGGGTTAGGGTTAGGGTTAGGGTTAGGGTTAGGGTTAGGGTTAGGGTTAGGGTTAGGGTTAGGGTTAGGGTTAGGGTTAGGGTTAGGGTTAGGGTTAGGGTTAGGGTTAGGGTTAGGGTTAGGGTTAGGGTTAGGGTTAGGGTTAGGGTTAGGGTTAGGGTTAGGGTTAGGGTTAGGGTTAGGGTTAGGGTTAGGGTTAGGGTTAGGGTTAGGGTTAGGGTTAGGGTTAGGGTTAGGGTTAGGGTTAGGGTTAGGGTTAGGGTTAGGGTTAGGGTTAGGGTTAGGGTTAGGGTTAGGGTTAGGGTTAGGGTTAGGGTTAGGGTTAGGGTTAGGGTTAGGGTTAGGGTTAGGGTTAGGGTTAGGGTTAGGGTTAGGGTTAGGGTTAGGGTTAGGGTTAGGGTTAGGGTTAGGGTTAGGGTTAGGGTTAGGGTTAGGGTTAGGGTTAGGGTTAGGGTTAGGGTTAGGGTTAGGGTTAGGGTTAGGGTTAGGGTTAGGGTTAGGGTTAGGGTTAGGGTTAGGGTTAGGGTTAGGGTTAGGGTTAGGGTTAGGGTTAGGGTTAGGGTTAGGGTTAGGGTTAGGGTTAGGGTTAGGGTTAGGGTTAGGGTTAGGGTTAGGGTTAGGGTTAGGGTTAGGGTTAGGGTTAGGGTTAGGGTTAGGGTTAGGGTTAGGGTTAGGGTTAGGGTTAGGGTTAGGGTTAGGGTTAGGGTTAGGGTTAGGGTTAGGGTTAGGGTTAGGGTTAGGGTTAGGGTTAGGGTTAGGGTTAGGGTTAGGGTTAGGGTTAGGGTTAGGGTTAGGGTTAGGGTTAGGGTTAGGGTTAGGGTTAGGGTTAGGGTTAGGGTTAGGGTTAGGGTTAGGGTTAGGGTTAGGGTTAGGGTTAGGGTTAGGGTTAGGGTTAGGGTTAGGGTTAGGGTTAGGGTTAGGGTTAGGGTTAGGGTTAGGGTTAGGGTTAGGGTTAGGGTTAGGGTTAGGGTTAGGGTTAGGGTTAGGGTTAGGGTTAGGGTTAGGGTTAGGGTTAGGGTTAGGGTTAGGGTTAGGGTTAGGGTTAGGGTTAGGGTTAGGGTTAGGGTTAGGGTTAGGGTTAGGGTTAGGGTTAGGGTTAGGGTTAGGGTTAGGGTTAGGGTTAGGGTTAGGGTTAGGGTTAGGGTTAGGGTTAGGGTTAGGGTTAGGGTTAGGGTTAGGGTTAGGGTTAGGGTTAGGGTTAGGGTTAGGGTTAGGGTTAGGGTTAGGGTTAGGGTTAGGGTTAGGGTTAGGGTTAGGGTTAGGGTTAGGGTTAGGGTTAGGGTTAGGGTTAGGGTTAGGGTTAGGGTTAGGGTTAGGGTTAGGGTTAGGGTTAGGGTTAGGGTTAGGGTTAGGGTTAGGGTTAGGGTTAGGGTTAGGGTTAGGGTTAGGGTTAGGGTTAGGGTTAGGGTTAGGGTTAGGGTTAGGGTTAGGGTTAGGGTTAGGGTTAGGGTTAGGGTTAGGGTTAGGGTTAGGGTTAGGGTTAGGGTTAGGGTTAGGGTTAGGGTTAGGGTTAGGGTTAGGGTTAGGGTTAGGGTTAGGGTTAGGGTTAGGGTTAGGGTTAGGGTTAGGGTTAGGGTTAGGGTTAGGGTTAGGGTTAGGGTTAGGGTTAGGGTTAGGGTTAGGGTTAGGGTTAGGGTTAGGGTTAGGGTTAGGGTTAGGGTTAGGGTTAGGGTTAGGGTTAGGGTTAGGGTTAGGGTTAGGGTTAGGGTTAGGGTTAGGGTTAGGGTTAGGGTTAGGGTTAGGGTTAGGGTTAGGGTTAGGGTTAGGGTTAGGGTTAGGGTTAGGGTTAGGGTTAGGGTTAGGGTTAGGGTTAGGGTTAGGGTTAGGGTTAGGGTTAGGGTTAGGGTTAGGGTTAGGGTTAGGGTTAGGGTTAGGGTTAGGGTTAGGGTTAGGGTTAGGGTTAGGGTTAGGGTTAGGGTTAGGGTTAGGGTTAGGGTTAGGGTTAGGGTTAGGGTTAGGGTTAGGGTTAGGGTTAGGGTTAGGGTTAGGGTTAGGGTTAGGGTTAGGGTTAGGGTTAGGGTTAGGGTTAGGGTTAGGGTTAGGGTTAGGGTTAGGGTTAGGGTTAGGGTTAGGGTTAGGGTTAGGGTTAGGGTTAGGGTTAGGGTTAGGGTTAGGGTTAGGGTTAGGGTTAGGGTTAGGGTTAGGGTTAGGGTTAGGGTTAGGGTTAGGGTTAGGGTTAGGGTTAGGGTTAGGGTTAGGGTTAGGGTTAGGGTTAGGGTTAGGGTTAGGGTTAGGGTTAGGGTTAGGGTTAGGGTTAGGGTTAGGGTTAGGGTTAGGGTTAGGGTTAGGGTTAGGGTTAGGGTTAGGGTTAGGGTTAGGGTTAGGGTTAGGGTTAGGGTTAGGGTTAGGGTTAGGGTTAGGGTTAGGGTTAGGGTTAGGGTTAGGGTTAGGGTTAGGGTTAGGGTTAGGGTTAGGGTTAGGGTTAGGGTTAGGGTTAGGGTTAGGGTTAGGGTTAGGGTTAGGGTTAGGGTTAGGGTTAGGGTTAGGGTTAGGGTTAGGGTTAGGGTTAGGGTTAGGGTTAGGGTTAGGGTTAGGGTTAGGGTTAGGGTTAGGGTTAGGGTTAGGGTTAGGGTTAGGGTTAGGGTTAGGGTTAGGGTTAGGGTTAGGGTTAGGGTTAGGGTTAGGGTTAGGGTTAGGGTTAGGGTTAGGGTTAGGGTTAGGGTTAGGGTTAGGGTTAGGGTTAGGGTTAGGGTTAGGGTTAGGGTTAGGGTTAGGGTTAGGGTTAGGGTTAGGGTTAGGGTTAGGGTTAGGGTTAGGGTTAGGGTTAGGGTTAGGGTTAGGGTTAGGGTTAGGGTTAGGGTTAGGGTTAGGGTTAGGGTTAGGGTTAGGGTTAGGGTTAGGGTTAGGGTTAGGGTTAGGGTTAGGGTTAGGGTTAGGGTTAGGGTTAGGGTTAGGGTTAGGGTTAGGGTTAGGGTTAGGGTTAGGGTTAGGGTTAGGGTTAGGGTTAGGGTTAGGGTTAGGGTTAGGGTTAGGGTTAGGGTTAGGGTTAGGGTTAGGGTTAGGGTTAGGGTTAGGGTTAGGGTTAGGGTTAGGGTTAGGGTTAGGGTTAGGGTTAGGGTTAGGGTTAGGGTTAGGGTTAGGGTTAGGGTTAGGGTTAGGGTTAGGGTTAGGGTTAGGGTTAGGGTTAGGGTTAGGGTTAGGGTTAGGGTTAGGGTTAGGGTTAGGGTTAGGGTTAGGGTTAGGGTTAGGGTTTAGGGTTAGGGTTAGGGTTAGGGTTAGGGTTAGGGTTAGGGTTAGGGTTAGGGTTAGGGTTAGGGTTAGGGTTAGGGTTAGGGTTAGGGTTAGGGTTAGGGTTAGGGTTAGGGTTAGGGTTAGGGTTAGGGTTAGGGTTAGGGTTAGGGTTAGGGTTAGGGTTAGGGTTAGGGTTAGGGTTAGGGTTAGGGTTAGGGTTAGGGTTAGGGTTAGGGTTAGGGGTTAGGGTTAGGGTTAGGGTTAGGGTTAGGGTTAGGGTTAGGGTTAGGGTTAGGGTTAGGGTTA
>NC_083726.1:1500000-1577500 GCF_028564815.1 Eubalaena glacialis
GCAGGCTCGCCCCGCCTCCTCCATACCGCTCCCTCCCCCCGGCCTGACTGAGCCAGAGCCCCCGAATCAGCTGCTCCTTTAACCCCGTTCTGTCTGCGCGGGGAACAGACGCCCTCAGGGGACCTACACGCAGAGGCGGGTCCAAATCCAAAGCTGAACCCCGGGAGCTGTACGAACAAAGAAGAGAAAGGGAAATCTCTCCCAGCAGCCTCAGAAGCAGCGGATTAAAGCTCCACAAACAACTTGATGTGCCTGCATCTGTTGAATACCTGAATAGACAACGAATCATCCCAAATTTAGGAGATGGACTTTGGGAGCAGGATATATTAACTTTTCCCCTTTTCCTTTTTTTTGTGAGTGTAGATGTGTATGCTTCTGGGTGAGATTTTGTCTGTATAGCTTTGCTCTCACCGTTAGTCCTAGGGTTAGGTCCGTCCGTTTTTTTTTTTTTTTTTTGGCTTAAAAACTTTTTTTTTCCCCTAATAAATGTTTTCTTAATAATTTTTTCCTTATTTTCTATTTTTAAAAAAAATTTTTAATAAGTTTTTTCATATTTTTTATTTTAAAAAATTAAAAAATTTTTTTTCTTAATAAATTTTTTCTAAATAATTTTTTTCTTATTTTTAGTATAAAAAATTAATAAATCTATTTTTAAAAATTAAAAAAAATTTTTTTTCTTAATAAATTTACTCTTAATAATTTTTTTTCTTATTTTTTATTATAATTGCTTTATTTTATTTTATTTTATCCTCTTTTTTTCTTTCTTTCCATTTTTTCTCCCTTTTATTCTGAGCCGTGTGGATGAAAGGCTCTTGGTGCTCCAGCCAGGCATCAGGGCTGTGCCTCTGAGGTGGGAGAGCCAACTTCAGGACACTGGTCCACAAGAGACCTCCCAGCTCCACGTAATACCAAACGGCGAAAATCTCTCACAGATCTCCATCTCAACATCAAGACCCAGCTTCACTCAACGACCAGCAAGCTACAGTGCTGGACACCCTATGCCAAACAACTAGCAAGAGAGGAACACAGCCCCATCCATTAACAGAGAGGCTGCCTAAAATCATAATAAGGCCACAGACACCCCAAAACACACCACCAGACGTGGACGAACCCACCAGAAAGACAACATCCAGCCTCATCCACCAGAACACAGGCACTAGTTCCCTCCACCAGGAAACCTACACAACCCACTGAACCAACCTTAGCCACTGGGGACAGATACCAAAAACAACGGGAACTACGAACCTGCAGCCTCTGAAAAGGAGACCCCAAACACAGTAAGATAAGCAAAATGAGAAGACAGAAAAACACACAGCAGATGAAGGAGCAGGGTCAAAACACACCAGACCTAACAAATGAAGAGGAAATAGGTAGTCTACCTGAAAAAGAATTCAGAATAATGATAGTAAGGATGATCCAAAGTCTTGGAAATAGAATAGACAAAATGCAAGAAACATTTAACAAGGACGTAGAAGAACTAAAGAGGAACCAAGAAACGATGACAAGCACAATAAATGAAATTAAAAATACTCTAGATGGGATCAATAGCAGAATAACTGAGGCAGAAGAACGGATAAGTGACCTGGAAGATAAAATGGTGGAAATAACTACTGCAGACCAGAATAAAGAAAAAAGAATGAAAAGAACTGAGGACAGTCTCAGAGACCTCTGGGACAATATTAAACACACCAACATTCGAATTATAGGGGTCCCAGAAGAAGAAGAAAAAAAGAAAGGGACTGAGAAAATATTTGAAGAGATTATAGTTGAAAACTCCCCTAATATGGGAAAGGAAATAGTTAATCAAGTCCTGGAAGCACAGAGAGTCCCATACAGGATAAATCCAAGGAGAAACACACCAAGACACATATTAATCAAACTATCAAAAATTAAATATAAAGAAAACATATTAAAAGCAGCAAGGGAAAAACAACAGATAACACACAAGGGCATCCCCATAAGGTTAACAGCTGATCTTTCAGCAGAAACGCTGCAAGCCAGAAGGGAGTGGCAGGATATACTTAAAGTGATGAAGGAGAAAAACCTACAACCAAGATTACTCTACCCAGCAAGGATCTCATTCAGATTTGATGGAGAAATTAAAACCTTTACAGACAAGCAAAAGCTGAGAGAGTTCAGCACCACCAAACCAGCTTTACAACAAATGCTAAAGGAACTTCTCTAGGCAAGAAACACAAGAGAAGGAAAACACCTACAATAACAAACCCAAAACATTTAAGAAAATGGGAATAGGAACATACATATCGATAATTACCTTAAATGTAAATGGATTAAATGCTCCCACCAAAAGACACAGACTGGCTGAATGGATACAAAAACAAGACCCATATATATGCTGTCTACAAGAGACCCACTTCAGACCTAGAGACACATACAGACTGAAAGTGAGGAGATGGAAAAAGATATTCCATGCAAATGGAAATCAAAAGAAAGCTGGAGTAGCAATTCTCATATCAGACAAAATAGACTTTAAAATAAAGACAATTACAAGAGACAAAGACGGACACTATATAATGATCAAGGGATCGATCCAAGAGGAAGGTATAACAATTGTAAATATTTATGCACCCAACATAGGAGCACCTCAATACATAAGGCAAATACTAACAGCCATAAAAGGGGAAATCGACAGTAACACAATCATAGTAGGGGACTTTAACACCCCACTTTCACCAATGGACAGATCATCCAAAATGAAAATAAATAAGGAAACACAAGCTTTAAATGATACATTAAACAAGATGGACTTAATTGATATTTATAGGACATTCCACCCAAAAACAACAGAATACACATTTTTCTCAAGTGCTCATGGAACATTCTCCAGGATAGATCATATCTTGGGTCACAAATCAAGCCTTGGTAAATTAAAAAAAATTGAAATCGTATCAAGTATCTTTTCCGACCACAACGCTATGAGACTAGATATCAATTACAGGAAAAGATCTGTAAAAAATACAAACACATGGAGGCTACACAATACACTACTTAATAACGAAGTGATCACTGAAGAAATCAAAGGGGAAATCAAAAAATACCTAGAAACAAATGACAATGGAGACACGACGATCCAAAACCTATGGGATGCAGCAAAAGCAGTTCTAAGAGGGAAGTTTATAGCAATACAAGCCTACATCAAGAAACAGGAAACATCTCGAATAAACAACCTAACCTTGCACCTAAAGCAATTAGAGAAAGAAGAACAAAAAAACCCCAAAGCTAGCAGAAGGAAAGAAATCATAAAGATCAGATCAGAAATAAATGAAAAAGAAATGAAGGAAACAATAGCAAAAATCAATGAAACTAAAAGCTGGTTCTTTGAGAAGATAAACAAAATTGATAAACCATTAGCCAGACTCATCAAGAGAAAAAAGGAGAAGACTCAAATTAATAGAATTAGAAATGAAAAAGGAGAAGTAACCACTGACACTGCAGAAATACAAACGATCATAAGAGATTACTACAAGCAACTCTATGCTAATAAAATGGACAACCTGGAAGAAATGGACAGATTCTTAGAAATGCACAACCTGCCGAGACTGAACCAGGAAGAAATAGAAAATATGAACAGACCAATCACAAGCACTGAAATTGAAACTGTGATTAAAAATCTTCCAACACACAAAAGCCCAGGACCAGATGGCTTCACAGGCGAATTCTATCAAACATTTAGAGAAGAGCTAACACCTATCCTTCTCAAACTCTTCCAAAATATTGCAGAGGGAGGAACACTCCCCAACTCATTCTACGAGGCCACCATCACCCTGATACCAAAACCAGGCAAAGATGTCACAAAGAAAGAAAACTACAGGCCAATATCACTGATGAACATAGATGCAAAAATCCTCAACAAAATACTAGCAAACAGAATCCAACAGCACATTAAAAGGATCATACACCATGATCAAGTGGGGTTTATTCCAGGAATGCAAGGATTCTTCAATATACGCAAATCAATCAACGTGATACATCATATTAACAAATTGAAGGAGAAAAACCATATGATCATCTCAATAGATGCAGAGAAAGCTTTCGACAAAATTCAACACCCATTTATGATAAAAGTCCTGCAGAAAGTAGGCATAGAGGGAACTTTCCTCAACATAATAAAGGCCGTATATGACAAACCCACAGCCAACATTGTCCTCAATGGTGAAAAACTGAAACCATTTCCACTAAGATCAGGAACAAGACAAGGTTGCCCACTCTCACCACTATTATTCAACATAGTTTTGGAAGTGTTAGCCACAGCAATCAGAGACGAAAAAGAAATAAAAGGAATCCAAATCAGAAAAGAAGAAGTAAAGCTGTCACTGTTTGCAGATGACATGATACTATACATAGAGAATCCAAAAGATGCTACCAGAAAACTACTAGAGCTAATCAATGAATTTGGTAAAGTAGCAGGATACAAAATTAATGCACAGAAATCTCTTGCATTCCTGTATACTAATGATGAAAAATCTGAAAGTGAAATTAAGAAAACACTCCCGTTTACCATTGCAACAAAAAGAATAAAATACCTAGGAATAAACCTACCTAAGGAGACAAAAGACCTGTATGCAGAAAATTATAGGACACTGATGAAAGAAATTAAAGATGATACAAATAGATGGAGAGATATACCATGTTCTTGGATTGGAAGAATAAACATTGTGAAAATGACTCTGCTACCCAAAGCAATCTACAGATTCAATGCAATCCCTATCAAACTACCACTGGCATTTTTCACAGAACTAGAACAAAAAATTTCACAATTTGTATGGAAACACAAAAGACCCCGAATAGCCAAAGCAATCTTGAGAACGAAAAATGGAGCTGGAGGAATCAGGCTCCCTGACTTCAGACTATATTACAAAGCTACAGTAATCAAGACAGTTTGGTACTGGCACAAAAACAGAAATATAGATCAATGGAACAGGATAGAAAGCCCAGAGATAAGCCCACACACATATGGTCACCTTATCTTTGATAAAGGAGGCAAGCATATACAGTGGAGAAAAGACAGCCTCTTCAATAAGTGGTGCTGGGAAAATTGGACAGGTACATGTAAAAGTATGAAATTAGAACACTCCCTAACACCATACACAAAAATAAACTCAAAATGGATTAAAGACCTAAGTGTAAGGCCAGACACTATCAAACTCTTAGAGGAAAACATAGGCAGAACACTGTATGACATAAGTCACAGCAAGATCCTTTTTGACCCAGGTCCTAGAGAAATGGAAATAAAAACACAAATAAACAAATGGGACCTAATGAAACTTAAAAGCTTTTGCACAGCAAAGGAAACCATAAACAAGACCAAAAGACAACCCTCAGAATGGGAGAAAATATTTGCAAATGAAGCAACGGACAAAGGATTAATCTCCAAGATTTACAAGCAGCTCATGCAGCTCAATAACAAAAAAACAAACAACCCAATCCAAAAATGGGCAGAAGACCTAAATAGACATTTCTCCAAAGAAGAGATACAGATTGCCAACAGACACATGAAAGAATGCTCAACATCATTAATCATTAGAGAAATGCAAATCAAAACTACAATGAGGTATCATCTCACACCGGTCAGAATGGCCATCATCAAAAAATCTAGAAACAATAAATGCTGGAGAGGGTGTGGAGAAAAGGGAACACTCTTGCACTGTTGGTGGGAATGTAAATTGATACAGCCACTATGGAGAACAGTATGGAGGTTCCTTAAAAAACTAAAAATAGAACTACCATATGACCCAGCAATCCCACTACTGGGCATATACCCTGAGAAAACCATAATTCAGAAAGAGTCATGTACCAAAATATTCATTGCAGCTCTGTTTACAATAGCCAGGACATGGAAGCAACCTAGGTGTCCATCATCGGATGAATGGATAAAGAAGATGTGGCACATATATACAATGGAATATTACTCAGCCATAAAAAGAAATGAAATGGAGGTGTTTGTAATGAGGTGGATGGAGTTAGAGTCTGTCATACAGAGTGAAGTAAGTCAGAAAGAGAAAAACAAATACAGTATGCTAACACATATATATGGAATCTAAGGGAAAAAAAAAAAAAAAAAGAGGTCATGAAGAACCTAGTGGCAAGATGGGAATAAAGACACAGACCTACTAGAGAATGGACTTGAGGATATGGGGAGGGGGAGGGGTGAGATGTGACAGGGTGAGAGAGTGTCATGGACATATATACACTACCAAATGTAAAATAGATAACTAGTGGGAAGCAGCCGCATAGCACAGGGAGATCAGCTCGGTGCTTTGTGACCACCTAGAGGGGTGGGATAGGGAGGGTGGGAGGGAGGGAGATGCAAGAGGGAAGAGATATGGCAACATATGTATATGTGTAACTGATTCACTTTGTTGTAAAGCAGAAGCTAGCACACCATTGTAAAGCAATTATACTTCAATAAAGATGTTTAAAAAAAAAAAAAAAAAAAAAAAAAAGAAACTCATACAACTCAACAGCAAAAAACAAACAACCCAATTAAAAATGGACAAAGAACTTAAATAGATATTTCTCAAAAGAAGACATACAAATGGCCAAGAAGTACATCAAAAGGTGCTCAACATCACTAATCATCAGGGAAATGCAAATCAAAACCACAATGAGTTATCAACATCATCTTATTTCTGTTAGGATGCTTATTATTAAAAAAACAAATAAACAAAAGATAAAAAGTGTTGGTGAGGGTGTGGAGAAAAGGGAATCCTAGTGCACTGTTGGTAGGAATGTATATTGGTAGAGCCACGTGGAAAACAGTATAGAGGTTCCTCAAAATTTTAACATAGAACTACCATATGATCCAGCAATCCCAATCCTGGGTATTTATCCAAAGCAAATGAAATTAGGTTCTCAAAGGGATATCTGCACCCCCATGGTCATTGCACCATTATACACAATATCCAAGTTATAGGAATAAACTAAACATCCACTGATGAAAGAATGGATAAAGAAAATGTGGTCTATACATACAATGGAATATTACTCAGCGTCTATTTAAAAAGAAGGAATCCTGCCATTTGTGACTATGTGGATGAAGCTGGAGGGCCTTATGCTAAGGGAAATAAGTCAGACACAGACAGACAAATACTGTATAATCTCCCTTACATGTGGAATCTAAAATAGTGAAACTCATAGAAGCAGAGAGTAGGATGTTGTTTGCCATGGGAAGGGGGATGGGGGTTGGTGACAGTCAAGGGGTACAAAGTTCCAGTTGTACAAGATAAATAAACTCTGGAATCCACCACACAGCCCGACACCTGTAGCTCACAATATTGTTTGTATACTTAGCATTTGCTAAGAGGGTAGATCTTGTGTTAAGTGTTCTTACCACACAGACAAATAATGATGATAATTAATTGATAATAGTATTATTAATTATTATAATAGCAGGGGGAGGAAACTTGAAGGTGGTGGAATACCTATGGCCTTGATGTTGGGGATGGTTTCATGGGTGTACACTTATCCCCAAACTCACTGGATTCTATACATTACATATGTACAGCTTTTTACATATCAATCATACCTCAATAAAATAGTTAAAAAAGAAAATACATTTAAAAAGAGAGACTATTTCAGACTTTGCAGGCCACAGGACTCTGTCACAGATACTCAAGTCTGTCGCAGTAGCACAAAAGCAGCCACAGACAATACGGAAGGGAATCAGCACTGTTGCGTTCTAGTCAAACTTTATTTACAAAAACAGGAGGCAGCGGGAGTGGCCGTGGGCCGTCGTGTGCTGGCCCTGGATACAGTGGAACTCAGCTGTGGAAGCAAATGAACTGCAGTGATGTAATAGGTAGGACTGATGAACATTCACAATCGAAGTGAAGAAGTTAGATTGCCCACTGCATGTTATTCTTCTATAAAGTTAAGAGCAACGCAAATCCAACAGTATAACACATATATACATACTTAGCAATACCTTTGAATGCAATAAAATACATGCAAGGGAAAGGAAGTGTAATAGGGGAGAACAAATCCGCGTCCATATTAGATCTGTTCCTTCCTCCCCCACCCCCACCCCCACCCCCACCCCCACCCCCGTGCTTAGTCATGCTGGCTCTGCACTTTTTGTAAAAGAATGTTGCCTACAGCCTGAAATATACAGGATAGCCTATTCTTAGGACTCTGACCTTTAAGAGTCCATTCATATAGAGATGAAAAGTTCCAGAACAGAGAATAACATTTGTCTTGTAGGTTTACAGGAACATCATGGGCTGACCTCCCTGGACAGCTGCAAGAACAAAGGATCTGACACCAGGAAGTTTGCACCAACCAACCACGCCCCTCCCTCACCTGGCCTTTAAAAGTGCTTTGCTGAAACCTTTTCAGGAGTTTGGGTTTTGGGGGCATGAGCCACTCATCTCCTTGCATGGCCCTGCAATGAACTTTTCTCTGCTCCAAACTCCGACGTTTTGGTTGGTTTGGCCTCACTGCGTGTCAGGCACATGAACTTGCATTCAGTCACAGAAGGGAGGGATGAACTCTGCACCCAAGGTGCCTTTCACCTCAGGTGTGTGGAGGTGCCCCCGGGGGGAATTAGATGGACCATGTTTTCAGATATAGGCTGTGATCAAGGTCCTGGCAGTTACTTGGGGTGGCGGGTCCATGTACCTCTCCTAGATTATTGAAAAATGATGGATCCTTTTCTTTGCACCTGAGAGGCACTGGAAAGAAAAGGGAGGGAGGGAGGGAGGGAGGGAGGGAGGGAGGGAGGGGACAATTCCAAGTAAAATAGGACAATGGGGACCCCTGTCACCCACAACAGCAGACAGTTGTGGGTGGCTTCCTTAGGGCTAGGTTTTTAGCAAACCCTCTGTTTTTCCTTGAATTCCTTTCCAGCCTGGTCTCTCTTACCCAGAGAAGGACAAAAGATGAGAAGTGCGGAGAGAATCGCCACCCCGTGGGAGGTGGCCTGGCGGGTGAGGGTGCTGAGCTCAGGGCTCTAAAGGGGCCCCGGGGCCAGGATGGTGTCCTGCACTCCCCCTAGCAGGAACTCTTGCCCGGCACTAAGTGGGCTGTGCCACTCAGAGAACCTGTCTTTGATTCATCAGAGAGGGTTTTTTTGGCTAAGTGCTTTTCAAGGGTTTGAAATGCTTTGAGAGTCTTCAAAGGCGATGGGAGGAAAGCTGGTTCACCTTTCTCATTTAACAGCCACCTGGGGCCTTGGTGGCAGGGAGGGTGTCAGCTCACAGGTGGTCCCTGCACATCACTGTCGTCCTGCTTCAGCCTCCTCTTCACCAGAGCTCCGCTCGCCAGCAAGATGCATTCATACAAGTGAATTTCTTGGGCTTATGTGTTGAGTCATAAGAACAGCCATGAATAGTAATGATGGTTTTTCCTTAGATTAGGAAAACACTTTAGATTTTTCAAAACTCCTGCACTAAACATTTTCTTCTTTAATCCTGACAAAATCCAGGAAGGCCAAACAGTGATGTGCTGGAGCTGCTCTCAATGCCTGAGAGCAGACCGTGAAATTTCCAGGAATCCTATGAGCTGATGGTAAAGCACAGCTGTTTTAAGCGTTCAGTTATATTAATTTACAATTAAAGACACTATATTAATAACAAAGGTGATGGAATATATAAAGAAGTCCTATAACTCAACAACAAAAAACAACGCAATTCAGAAATGGGCACTGGACCGGAATAGACATTTCTCCAAAGCGGATACTCGGATGGCCAATAACGGTGTGAAAAGATATTCAGCATCATTAGCCATCATGGAAACGCAAATCGATCTCCATGAAATATCACCTCACACCTGCAAGGATGGCTGTGACAGGAAAAAGGACAATATCAAGTGTTGATGAGGACGAGGAGAAGTTGCAGCACGTCGCTGGTTGGAATGTAACGTGGAGAAACCACTGTGCAAAACAGTTTAGTGGCTCCTCAAAAAGGTAAACAGTTATCACATGATCCAGCAGGTCCAATCGAGGCATATACTCAAAGGATTAAAAGCAGGGACTCAGATTCTAGCGCACCCATGTTCATAGCAGCCTATTCACAGCAGCCAAAAGTGGACACAACCCAGGTGCCCATCCACGGATGGATGGATAACAACATGCGGTCCATCCATACAAGGGAATATTATTCAGCCTTAAAAAGGAAGGAAATTCTGACACCTGCTACAACTGGAATGAACTTTGAGGATATCACTCTCGGTGAAATAAGCCAGACACAAAAGGACAAACAGTGTATGATCCCACTCATATGAGGTCCCTAAATGAGTCAAATCCATAGAGACAGAAGGCAGAAGGGTGGTTGCCAGGGGCTGGGGGAGGGGAATGGGAGGAGTGTTTAATGGGGGCCGAGTTTCAGTTTGGGAAGATGAGAAATTTCTGGAGATGGATGGTTGTGAATGTACAACAATGTGAATGTACTTAATGCCCCTGAGTTGTACACTTGAAAATGACTAACTTTATATTGTATTTCATATTATACATGTGTATGTTACCCTAATAAAAGAAAGTTAAAAGGCAATAATTCAAACTCATCACTTCCTAATTTTTCCAGTACTTTTCACTGTAATCTGTGTTCTTAGGTCATTTGCATTGGTCACTCCTCTTGGTCATCTGTGGTATCTGTACTCAACCCTTGTGAAAACAGTTGCCCTCACAAGCCCCACACAGAGAGGCCAGAACTGGTCTCAGAGACCAGACCTGCTCAGAACCCTCCTTACACAAGTAAGATATGCTTTGAAGGATTGTTGGAAAATCAGCAGGGGTCAAACTCAGAGGGGAGGGGCGAGCCTACCCAGATCCCTGCTCTACAGACACAGCTCCGTGGAGGCCTCCACAGCCCTAGGGGCTCCTTGTGCAGCTTTGGAGCCACAGGAGGTTTTGCACGAAGGTTCCTAAACACCCCGGGGCTGACTGTGCACAGGGATGACAGGTGTGGTTCTGGGTGGTGAGCATTTTACCGGAATGTATCCACTTTGGGACTGAACCCTGTGCTGTTGCCCTCATTTGACATTGGTTGACCTCCTCAGGTCATGTTTTCAGAGAATCCATCCTCCTGCAGAGTTTTATACTTTCATTTTAAAGAAATAGATCGCTTCCTAATTGGGAAAGAGTCACATATTTATTCTAGAAAAACTTTAAAATGCAGAATTGTACACAAAATGAACATAAACCAATAGTAATTCAGCAGACCTTCTTAACATCTCGTACATATTCTTTGAGGCTCTTTCTATGACAATCTACCATTTTTTTCCCCTGAAATCGGGATTATACTTTCTATATTTTTTATGACCAGATTTGATTGAATTTAAATAAATTAATAAATAATAAACAACTTGACTGTTTACAAAATGTGTTAGTCATGGTTCTCCAGAGAGGGGATAGGGGATATGTGTGTGTGTATACACACACATAGGGGATGTGTGTGTGTCTGTGGGGATATGTGTGTGTGTATGGGGATATGTGTGTGTGTATGTGTGTCCAGAGGTTTACTATCTGGAATTGGCTCACCTGAATATGGGGCGTGAGAGGTCCAGACAGCAGAGCTGTTGGTGTGTGTTCCAGTCTCAGTGCCAAGGCCGGAGAAGACCTGTGTCCCCCTTTGAAGACAGGCAGAGAGAGAATTCTATCTTACTCAGCCTTGTATTCTATGCGGGCCCTGGATGGACTGGATGGGCCCCCCGCCCTGGGGAGGGTATTTGCATCATGAGTCCAACACTTCAACTACTAACCTCATCGGGAAACACCCAGAATAGAGTTGGACCAGATATCTGGGCATCCCCATGGCCGGTAAAGTTGACACATGAAGTACCATCACACAGATTACATATTTCTTAGGGAGAACACAGAAAAGTGAAAGAAAAAACTAAATGAACTAAAAAATGATTCTGAGGATTATTTGGAAGAATGTTATGTGGAAGGAAACGTGGGGGGCAAAACAGTGAGAAATTAGAGGGTCCTGTAGGAAGTCGTGAAGAGAGTCCTTCAGAAGGTACTTAGATACCCCAAACCTTAGAGGTAAAAAATATAAATAGAAACATACACGGAAACCTAAATGGATACTCATGCGGACTCACAGGGGCATTTTATTCCAGGAGAAAAAGGAATTCCATGCACTGTCCTGAAATGAGGGCCAATGATTTCAGTCACTACTCAGAGCTTACACCCATGTAAATTTCATATGGATTCAACATATAAATATGAAAAGCAAATCCACATAAGTTCCAGCCATATGTGCAGGTAAAAATTGTCATAATCTTGGGGAACAGTGGAGAAGACTGTTATAAAAATAAGAAGAAATCAATAGAAAAAGTAAAAGATATAAACATGTAAGAAAGGAGACACATTTGGCCCCAAATGTGCTGTCTCAACCTCTGTCAGGATGGTCATCTATCAGTCCTCACCAGATCAGTTTTCTGTTGCACGTTTTTTTTTAATATCAAGACATTTTTATTACAAGAGAGCTTTATTTGGCAACGGTGGAATATTCTCAATATGCCAGAGAATTTGATTTTCTGTTATTATATGTGAAATACTCGTATCTGTGTTCAGAAATGAGAGAGCCCTGTTTCTTTATTTTACTGTCCTTTTCTGATTTTGGAATCATGCTTTTCTATGCTTTCTGCCCTAATCTATGCTTTCAAACAAATATACGGAGACAACTCATTGCTTGAAAATTAAACAATATTTTTTTTCTATAACATCCTAATATTTTTGAGCGAGAAATATCATGATTTCATCCTTCATTTCCTCCTTCTTATTTGCCTGGCCAGAATATCTGATTTGGGTTATTTTGTATCTATTGGGGTGTGTGTGTGTGTGTGTGTGTGTGTGTGTGTGTGTTCAGAGAAAAAGTGGAGGGAAGAGATAAACCAAGACAGAAATGGGGTGAACCTGTGAAATCGGTCAGTCCGTGAGAGACCACCATTTTCTTGGATACTTAGAATTGTCTCATCTTATTTAAAATCTCTGTGTTATTTTTCCTTTCTTAGTCCTTTCGTTTTGCCTTGAATAGACTTGAATTTGCAGGAAATATGTTTAATTTCTTTCTCAAAGAGAATTAATTTTTTCTAATGCCCTTAGAAATTAAGAGTGTTTTTTTCCATTTTCCAGTTTTCTTATGTTGAATATTTAGTTCATTTCTTTTCTTCCTGTCCTTTACGTGAAAAAAAAGTAATTAACCTCTAGATACAGCTTTGGCCACCTCGGCTATAGTTTGGATATATACCATTCTTTTTTCATTATTTTAAAAATATTATTATTATTAGAATGTTTCCTTTATCTCCAATGACTCTAGCCTGTGATTTAAATTTTATTGTATCCTGGTAAATGAATGTTGTTTGTGTAATTTTGGATTTTATAATTTACTGAAGTTTTCTTGGTGATGTTTTCTTAAACATTTTTTAACACTGAAAAAAATTGGCACCAATTCATTCTATTATTTGACAAATACTTACGAGCACCTGCTGTGTGCTTGAGGGAAACTCCTCTCTTTAGGACCTCGAGCTGGTCTATCCATGACATAACCGCAGTGGTTCTCAACTGGGGCAATTTTGTCCCCAGGGCATATTTGGCAAAGGTGGGGACATTTTTATTGCCATAACAGGGAAGATGCTGCTGGAATCAGTGGATAGAGTCCAGGGGGGCTTCCAAACATCCCTCCAGAGCTGGGCACTCCCTGGCCCCGTCACTGGCTCTGCAGTTGGGAAGCTTCCGCACTAAGACCCCAGTGTCCTTAACATCATTTTCGTTTTCAGTCTATATGATCCAACATCAATTTTTATGATAACAACATGTTAGCATCTTTCCTGACCATTTCCACAAGTGTTTAAAATAGAACTTGAGTTTTGGGGGGTGGGGTGGGGGGTTGGACAATGTGTTGATTGCAGCATAGAAAACTCTCACATAATGTCCTCAATCTGGAGAACTTTTTATTAGCCAGCCCTGGTCATTTTCTTTAATGCAAGATAATACTGACACTTTCACATCTCTCATAAACGTGCAAGTTGTAACTGTCCATCTTTTTATTTCTAACCTGTTCATTTTGCCTTATTTTATGTTTTCTAAATAGTGATACACGTTGAATCTATCTGCATCTGTATTTATCAACTAGGGGGTTTAAAGCACTTCTATTCTGGGCGTAGCTGTTGTGTGTCGTGTTTCTAATGACATCTGCTCTTATATCTTTGTTTCATCTGCTCTTTATCTTTGTTTATTAATTTCCTTTTTTTGTTTTCTCTGTGTTATACATAAAAGTGCGCTATTTTTTTAAAAATTTTATTTATTTATTTATTTATTTTTGGCTGTGTTGGGTCTTCGTTTCTGTGCGAGGGCTTTCTCTAGTTGCGGCAAGCGGGGGCCACTCTTCATCGCGGTGCGCGGGCCTCTCACTATCGCGGCCTCTCTTGTTGCGGAGCACAGGCTCCAGACGCGCAGGCTCAGTAGTTGTGGCTCACGGGCCCAGTTGCTCCGTGGCATGTGGGATCTTCCCAGACCAGGGCTCGAACCCGTGTCCCCTGCATTGGCAGGAGGATTCTCAACCACTGCGCCACCAGGGAAGCCCAAAAGTGCGCTATTTTCAGCTCCTTTGTCTTGTCCTCTGTGCCCCGACTTCAGGCGCCTGTCCTGGGCTCCCCCTCGGGAAGGACAGTGTCTGCAATCTCCTCCAGCTCCATCTCCTCTCCCCCATTTTCTGTTTTCCCATTTCATTTGTATTTTGTGGCGATGTTCAGAGTTGTCTGCTGCGTGTGTGATTGTGTCTGTTCAGCACCCAGTGTGCTTTCCATTACCTCCAAAATGGCATTATTTCAGCCTGAATCTGCAAAACCTAGGGTCTGCTCTGGGCCAGGCCCTGGGTTATGTGATTTACCTAAATACTGTTACCACCACACCATGAACTTGGTGGCTTTATGATCTTGACTCCCTTAAGGGGAAACTGAGGCAGAGACCGGTTCAGGAGCTTGTAGTGTGGCCAGGAGGTCGGGAATCTGGGCAGTTTGCTTCTTGGAGCCACACCCCAGCCCCTCCCCACTGTCCTGTGCACTTGGTGCTGTTCAGTCCCAGGCGAGGGGTATGTGGCTTCAGATCTCAACAGCCTCTCATCTCTCCAGCCAGGAAGCTGGGAGGGGTCCCCAATACTCCCCAAGCTTCTTGCAGCGGAAGATTTGCTCATCTCTTGATCCAAGCCTGGGACTCATTGGCCGTGACTCACTGTGCTGGGGGCAGAGCATCAGAACTGGTGGATCTGTGAGCCTTGTCTCCTGCGTGGAGCCCTGGTCCCCGCACCCACGTGCAAAGTGGAGCCTGGGCTGCAGGAGGAAGCAGCGGGTCCTCCCGGATCCGAGCTCAGCCTCCTGCTCTGGCACTGAATTTAGAGGCGAGGAGAATTTATCAGACATTTACTCTATCACTTAGAAAACAAGAGGTTTCTCCATTAGTTATTGTTCTTTGTGCGTGTGGTTCCCCAGGCAAGAATCACAGAAGGAATAGACAAAACGCATGGGATCCAGGCAACTCTTCCACCAAGAATTCCCCAGACCCAGGACCCAGCCCCGCTCCCACGCTCCCCCAGGTTTCCTTCTCAGATGCTTCTTCCAAACCTTCTTTAACGTCAAAGCTGTGACAGGAGAAAGTGTCCAAGATTCGGAAAAGGGCAAACGCAGGTCCCAGGCATCCTTTCAGTGGGGTTCAGACATTGTCCAGGGGACCATCGGGAAACAGCAGATTCCACACAGCGGTGCTTCGGCATCCAAGGTCCTTTCACAGCTGCTGCCTCAACACAGGCTCAAGACTTCAGTTCACTTCCTGGAAGCAGAGAATGCTCTGCTGATAAATTCAAGGAATTAATGATAAAATTCTTAGAATTTTTTACAGTAGTCTTTCACTCAACCTTCCTTTAATGCATAGAATGTGCATGTGAAGTCCCAGAATCTAGTATTGCCATGCCCTTGAGTAAAATTTAAAATTAAATAAGACAAATCATCAAATTCTCCCTTTCTTTTTATTTTATGTTGCTTCTATTCATATGTCCCCAATCAATTACTTCGGGGTGGGGGGGGGGGCGAACCTTGCAAAATAAAATGCACTGAAGATTTTCTTTTTTCTGGAGGCATTGATCCAAAACCATTAAAATCATTGAGTTCACAATCGTTACCTCCTAATGGTTATTGAGCCTGATTCTGCCCTGGCGCGATTTAATGAGAAGGGAGATCACTGCTCTCCTTCTTCCGTCTCACTGAATCCCAAGGTCAATGCTAGTTGGCTTCCTTTAGGACAGGAGCCATATCCAAACTGGCCCCACGCTTGAGTTCAGAAAGTGAAGAGACTAATTAATAGAAATCATTATTAAGCCACACAGTTAACATTTTAGAGCAAAACTCAAATTTCAAATGAAAGATATACCGGTGGATGGATTTAGCAAACATTCATTGAGTTTCTACTATGTGTTTGCTGCTACCATCCAGATAAAAGTGTTCAGTATAAACTACCTTTGTCTCCAAAGGGGTAACTATGAGTATCCTTAAGAAAAGGAATCAGCAATTCACAAAAGGAGAAATACAAGTGGAAATAGACACATAAGGTATGTCCATGTCAAAGCCACATGCAAAAGCTACTGGTCTCCTACGTAAGACCGTCGATGGTTACCAGACATGGTCCCCGAGCTGTGTGTGTGCAAGGCACCCTCCCCGCTCCTCTTGCCGCGCTGGAGTGTGAGCCCGGCAAGCTCACCTGAGCACCTTTGGCGAGGCAGGACCTGGCGCTCACTCAACCATTTATCCCAAGGAAATAATCAGATAAGTGTAAAGAGATGTGCTTACAAGTGTATGTTTTCACAGTGAAAAATTAGGAAACAACGAAATAGCCAGCAGTAGTGGAGTGGTTACATGAATGATGGTGCTACCACATAATCCAGTCCCACGTGGGTATTAAAAACAATGGTGCAGGGTAGTCATTGACACCGACATGCGTTTCTGATACAGCCAGTAAAAATGAAAATGATCTAGGAGACTGTGTTCAGAATGTAATCGATGTTTCATAGAAAACTATCCCTGAGTTGACACACGTGTACATATGCAAACCGAAAGTCTGAGGTTTACATAGTAAAGAAATGACCTTCTTGGATCTATTTTAGAGCAGGGAGGCAGGGTTAAGCTGGACAAAGAGGAGGTATGGCTAGTTCCATGGGGCCAGTGCTGGAGTGTGGGAGAGGGGAGAGAATGAAGGCCCCTAAACCAGTGACCTTGATGCTTCCCCACCACAGGCGATGGAGCAAATCAAAGAAGGAATCCTTCTTAAAACATAAACTGTGCCATCCTCCGAGCTGCTCAGTTGTCAACTCTGTCCCAGGAAACAAAGGGGGGTTAAGCTGTCCCTCCCCCATGGTGCTATATTCAGCACCGGGTGTCCTGTTTCCTTTCCATCCCAGTTCATGCCAATGTAATTAAAATCACCACACATCATTCAAGTTGAGCAGGCAAGAGGCATCAAAATACCTGGAACCAAGTCCACTGCAAAGGGCATCCTCCCCTGGTGTCCCCACCAGGCCCTGGCGGGTCCTCACCGCTTGATTCCTACTCTGAATAAAGACGGTCTCACTGCATACGCTTTTTACCTAGTTATATCTCTTGGAAATTCTCTTATTGGCTTTTTTTTTTTTTTTTTGCTGCACATATGATGGGAAAACACAAAAATTTGGGAGAGATGGAATGAAACTTTACTCCTGCAAAGAGGACATTAGCTGAGTTTAATGTCCATTGCAGAGACTTTTCACCCGCTGTGCTGTGTGCAAAAAAGGAGAGTCTGCCTTCCCCGAGTACGGCAAGGCATGAGGGAAGAGTGTCATCAGTTCAGTTGTTTGTTCTCTCTGAAACAATTAAGTTTTCAACAATTTCAGACACTCCTTCTGTGACCATCTCTGCACTATTCAAACTCACACAACAGGCCGGCTGAGTTCTTTTATTCCAGATGTAGGGCCGTTGGGAACAGACCCTCCCAGGGATGTGCTCTGTGCCCAGCAAGTGCCTGCAGTGGGTCTCTCTCTCCATGGGCATCTTCACTTTGTGGAAGACAGAGTCCTTTCCAGGACTCAGAGGCAGCCACCACGGTTAGGTCACACGTCTCAATTTGACACCTGTGCTTTCCAAAAACTTGGGCTGTCTCCACCATGTCATACACCCTGAAACTCTGGCATTAAATCTGGCTGCAGAGAGTCGAACAAATATTATTAGTGATGGTCAGTTGATCCCCTGAATACAATCAGAACACGGTCTAAAGTCTTTCCAGAAGTTTCTCAAGGCCACTCCCATCTTTCACAGAGCTGTTGTTCATAGGCTTTCAGGGAACTTTCAGTAAATTGTGCAGGTAAATCATCCGATGACGTGGCTTCTACCCACTTTCTTCACAATGTCTTTTCTCAGCTCAGGTGCCGTTTCTCCTCTGGTCCTACTATGTTCAGCCCTTTGGAAAACATCGAAGGTTGATTAATCATTTGCACCTAAGTACGATTTTAGGAAAATGTCTCAGCCCTTTAATTTATCGCTTATTGTTTATTTCAACATAAGAATAACATTGCTCACTCAATTCTGAGAGTCTTAATGTAAAAGGCAAAATCTAGATGCAGTTTTGGCTGTGGCGGCAGATGAGAACAATCCCTTCAAATGTTCTCGTCGGTTTTAAAATCATGGCCTGATCTCAGAAAAGCTAAACTGTTTTTAAAAACAGTATACACAGGCTTCCCTGGTGGCGCAGTGGTTGAGAGTCTGCCTGCCAATGCAGGGGACACGGGTTTGAGCCCTGGTCTGGGAAGATCCCACATGCCGTGGAGCAACTGGGCCCGTGCGCCACAGCTACGGAGCCTGCGCTCTAGAGCCCGCGAGCCACAACTACTGAGCCCGCGCGTCTGGAGCCTGTGCTCCGCAACAAGAGAGGCCGCAACAGTGAGAGGCCCGCGCACCGCAATGAAGAGTGGCCCCTGCTTGCTGCAACTAGAGAAAGCCCTCGCACAGAAACGAAGACCCAACACAGCCAAAAATAAATAAATAAATTAATTAATTAAAAAAAAACAACAATATACACTACTATGTATAAAATAGTAACTGATGAGAACTGACTGTATAGCACAGAGAACTCTACTCAGTGCTCTGTGGTGACCTAGATGGGAAGGAAATCCAAGGAAGAGTGGATATATGTATACATATAGCTGATTCACTTTGCTGTACAGCAGAAAATAACACGACATTGTAAAGCAACTATATGCCAATAAAAATTAATTAAAAAATAAAACAAAAAACCTCACCAGGGTCTCCACTCGAGGATGCCTGGAAACGAGAGGCATTTCCACATACCTCGTAATTCCTATGTGAAGCTCTGGGCCGAACCTGACAGACGCCACACTTAGCGACCACACAGACCCTGGGGGTAGATGTTGTTTTCTCTGAGGTGGGCTCAGAAGCCTCACCCCTCTCCCCTCCTAACATCTGGAACAATATAAAATAAGACAAAGAGAGGGACTGGAATTCCCTTTTGAAACCTCACACAGAGGGACATAAACATTCATCCTTGGAGACATCCCCACAGGTGTATGGTGGAGATGTTGGGTGATCATCTGACCCAACTTCTAAGCCAAAGAGGGACTTATGTCAACATCACTCGTCCAAGGAACACGGCCTTGAGCATCTGATGGCCCTCAGTGCCCTGGACCAGACCCCGAGGAGCCCCGTCCTCACAGCTCGCAGAGTTGGGGCAGCTCTGTGGGAGGACCATCCAGAGATATGTGCGTCCCGTCACCACCCTGCCCTCAATCCGCTTCTTTGTTGAGTACTTCCGGGCTTTCAATGTTCACTCCTTATGCCAAGTTAGACGATGCTGCCTTGAATCATCTTCCCAAAGAGAATGTATCTCTTGAAAAGGTCTGGTGCTCGAACTCCAAACTGCACAGGGGCGGTGGAAGGAGACTCACATCCCACAGGGGACAGAGTTGACGAGAGACTCTCCCGGGAGAGGACAACATGCCCAGGGCTTGCTTCTCTGAGGCTCCGAGAAACCCACAGTTTGAGTCAGGTCCGAGTGTTTTGTGTGCTCAGTAAATGTTCTTCCATAATGAGAAACTCTCCTTCAAAACAGTAGGGAGGGATTCAGCAATCATTCACTGCTCGGTGCAATTCAATGCAACAGTGAGGAAATGCGTTTCCTCTGGCAGCTCCCGGGCAGAGTAAGCCCCTCCTCTATTCCCCGAAGGCCCCAGGCAGCGTCGCACCAAAGGAGACGCCGAAAGCTCGGCAAATGCTCCTCCTCCGGTGGGGAAGAGTCTCCTCCAGACTGAACAGCTCGGGGGTTGTGCAGGGGTGCCGCCTGACCCTGATATCGACCCCGTTTGTCCATGCCTGGGGCTCTCACAGACCTGCCCCATTGGGGTCCACAGCCCCTGCTCATAGGGACTGAGGCTTGTGGCCTAGAAATGCTTCTTCCAGTGAGAAAAGTCATCCTGGCGAGCTACAATGGGAGGCATTTCCAGCTGGAGGAGATCTGAGCCCTGTGCCTCCTCACTGCAGACTTAAACCCCCGGGCCAGGCTCTCCTGCCAACAGGACGGGGAGGCCGGGCTGGTCCCGGCAGTGAGACAGGTTCGGTTGGCTGTGGACGGGAATGGATATCTCAGGGAAGGAACTCCTGAATTAGGGAGAGAAGATCACTGCTGATTGTTCCAGCTTTCCCATGACCCTCACACACCAGCGCAGAGCTGGACGGCAGGTCTGGAAGGGTCAGCCTCTTCTCTTCGACTGAATTTGCCACTGACCAGAAGATGGAAAAGGAATTTGCTGGCTGTAGCTCAAATTATCTACACTTCTACAATAAAGCTGACTTCTGGACAATGTGCTTCGGGAACACAGCCCCTTAGTCCGTCCGTAAATCGGCTCCCTGCCTTCTGCCCAGACCAAGACCATGGGGGGCACGGCAGACCTGAGTGAGTGGCTCCCACCCCCAAACTTGCTCTTTCCCAAGGAGCAAAGCAAATCCCGAGCCACTGGGCACAGAAGTGGAGACAGGGAAGAGGGGCTGGATTACATGAGCCCAGGGCTTCATTCCAATCAGCCGGGTCAGCCGCGCCCCCAGGGGGACCAAGGGGAGGGTCAAGGATAAGAGGGCAGAGCCAGGGTCCCTCTCCATGGAGAAGAGGCATCAGAGGTGAGAAGGGTGCCCCACCCCAAATCTAGGTCACCGCCGAACCTCCAGACACCTGGTGGTTGGCCTGAAACAGGCAAGATGTGACAGGCATGTGGTGGCCGGCAGACGTCTAGACTCGGAGAGGAGCCCATGGTGTCTGGATTCTCCTTCCTTGGCTGTTATGTGAGACCCTGCGAGAGCGCTCAGACAACCAGCCCTGGCCGTGCCCTGGCCCCAGTGGGAAGGTCCCACAGCAGGTAGCGATGGAGGACCATTCCCCATTACTTATGACGTGTGGCCCAGGTCCCCACCCTCAGAAAAGGGCCACAGCTGCGGAGTCGAGGAAGCTGGCAGGCATGGGTCTTAAGCGGCATCTCTCTTATTTACAGGTTGCGTGATTGAAACTTCAAAAAGGGCTTCTGAGCAGTCTAGAGAAATGTCCGCTCTGCGCACTAAAGGCAGTTAAGTGCCAACTGAGACTGTTTGGAATCAGAGGACATAACCAGTCACAGGCCCAAGGCAGCTGGGGAAGAGCAGGAATACAGGAGGGTGCAGGAACAGCTGGATCCAGGCACTGGCCACCCTGCCCTTCCTCCTGCTCCATCCCTCCTTCATTCCTCGACCAGTGGCCTTCTGTCTCACAACAGTTCCTAGGTTTACACCTTCACTTTCAGCTGCTGGAGCAGTAATGCTCACCCCAAGCCCAAAACCGCCTTGAAAGAAGCTCCTGGTCCAGGGTTGAGTCAGACGCTCACTCGGGGCAAGTGATAGTCAGGGCGGCATTCTGGGGGGGGGCGCCCAGCCTGGCCCCCAGAGTAGGTTCCAGGAACACACTGCCCCCAGCGAGTCCCCGGATGCCGCCCTCTGGGCCTTCACTCTGACCCAGTGTGGTTCCAACAGGCTGCACCTTCGTCCCCCTCCTCCTTTCAGACACTTACTAAAAGGAGGAGGAACTGAATAACGAGAAGAAGGAGGGTCCTTTCCTTGGCCGCTTCTCAATCCCTGTCTCCCATTCCTCCTCTGATACCTGCCCATCCCTCACGTCAGTGAGGAGAAGGCAGTGAGAAGAGGGGTGAGGAAGGCCATCGGTTTTTAAAAACAATTTGAAGGGTCATAAAAGAAAAGTGTCTTAGAGCGCGTCCCATGGGGTCACCTCCTCAGCACCAGGGGCAGGCGGCGTTGGGGACCCTGAGGTCCTGGCTGGGCACGTAGAGTAGATTGAGCTCCACTCCACGTCTGTGGTGTACGGATGGGAAGGCGGGAATCACCCAGTATCACACCCACAATGGCTGATACTCTATCCAGATCTGTAGCTGAAGCTGCATCAAGAGAGGGGCAGGGGAAGGGAGGGAGACGGTCCACAGACACACTTAGCGTCTGATACAAAATGAACAAGCCTGGCCCTCTTTCTGAGCAGAGCTCAGCTAATGGGGTAACTCTCTCTTCCTACCTTTGCTTAAGGAGAGGTTCAATTTACATGTTGTCGCCCTGATTGATGACGCCTTGTCATCCATGAAATCCAATCAACAAAAATCTGGTTCCTGGACCATGTGCATATGTTCTGTCTCTCAGTCAGGAGAGCTCACGCTGGTAGCAGCCCCAAGCACCAACGCCCTGCGCTCAGGTGATGAGACCGAAAGGCGGGTACCATCCCTGGTCCTGGGGTGGGGGCTCCCGGAGACGGGCCCCACGGGCTAAGGGGTCCAGGTTAAGCAGAACTCAAGGCAGCCCCATGTTCAGACACTTCTGTCTGAAGAGCTGCAGCATCCGTCGGAAGGTGTGCAGTGCCCTGCCCTGTGACCACACAGCATCCTTGTAACACAAGCTTCCAGAAAAGAGGGCGGGGGCTTCTGCTCGCCAACCTGTCCTGAGTGCCCAAGGGGTGAGATTGAACATGATGGTTCTTAATGGACACTTACTAAAGGGAGGAGGGACTTAATAAAGAGAAGAGGGAGGTTTCTTTCCTTGGCCGCCTCTCAACCCCTGTCTCTCGTTCCTCCTCTGATACCTGCCCACCCCTCGCCTCAGTCCTTTAACCTTCTCCAAATCCATCATAATTCCCCCAGGGAGTCCCCCAAGCTTTCTCGTAATATTCCTTAATTTTGTCTTACATTGTAGTTGGTTCAGCTCTTGCATGGGAGCAGTGGGGATTATTTATTGGGTCTCCATGGGACCTCTACAAGCAGATCTTGTGAAATGGGAAGGAGATTGTGAGAGTTGATGTTTTGTACAGTTTGTATTGTTTTAGAGGAAGTTAAAGGTACTCAGTAAATGTATACTGTGTTAGTTTTAGTATATATATTACCTAATTTAGATATAACTATTTAAAGAATAGAAACGATGCATTGTATCTAAACCAATAAAAAGATCAAATCCATCAAATGAAAGGGAAGAAGAAAGTGATGAGTGAGAAGGTAGTTAATACAAAACCCTCAGCCAGGTGATCTAACTGAATAAGTAACTGTGTCATTGATGAAAATACATGCAAGTAAATACACGTACTAGAGAAAATCTCCCTCGAGAGATGGACAGATAGATAGATAGGAAGATAGATAGATAGATAGATGGTAGATAGATAGTTGATAGATGATAGCTAGCTAGCTAGATGATTGATAGCTAGAAAGATAGATAGAATGACTGATAGATAGATAGATAGATGATAGCTAGCTAGCTAGATAGATGATAGATATATAGATAGATAGGTGATAGATAGATGATAGATAAATAGGTAGATGATAGATAGATGATAGATTATTGATAGATGATAGCTAGATAAATAGATAGATGATAGATTGTTGATAGATAGATAGATGATAGATAGATAGATGTAGATACAAAACAAGTGCTGTTGACAAGAGACGTATCAAAAAGAGCATGACTTAGAAAGACGGAAGGCAAGATATAGAAAGTACCAAAGACCAACAAAAACAAGGCTGGCATAGCCAATTATATCAGACGGATACACATTAACCAAAACACATTACGGAGAGTGAAAAAGGTCACTACATCATAAGAAAAGGAATTATTCTTCAAATCTCGAGGAGAAATGGACAAATACATGATCACAGGGAGAGACTTCACACAACTCTCAGTAGCAGAGATGCTGCAGAAACCAAAAATTAGTAGGGGAGGCTTTTGACAACATAATTAGTAAGCTTGATATAATAACTATCTAGAAATTGCACACCTAAAACATCAAGAATACATTAGTGTTCATGGGACATTAGATAAATTTCAACAATTACTAACGAGTCAATATTTACAGAATACTTTCTCCAAACATCACACATCAAAATTAGACATAATTGAAAAAGAGTCCCATAAACATGGAACTATAAAAACCTATTTCTAGAGGAATTTTAAATAGGAATAACAACATAAATGCTCTACATCCAGACTGTGGTGTGCAGACAAAGCAGTGAGCTTTCTGCAAGGGGTCAGACGGGACCTATTCCCGACATTCTGGTCTGGTCTCTGCTCTTGTGGACAGAAGGCAGCGTGGACCACACCTGAGTGAACAGGTGTGTCTGTGTACCAGTGAAACCTGGTCTGCAAAAGCAGGTGTGGGCTGGGGTTGTTCCAGGGGCTGTAGTTCGCAGAAAGCCTCCATTTAGAGGAAAAACCTTTTATATATATTATATTATATTACATATATATTATATTATATATGTTATTTATATATATATAAAGTAAAAAAATAATAAATAGGGATTTACTAAAACATTTGAGAATAACAAAATAAACCCAGAGAAACTAAAAGAAAAAATAAACAATTACGTGCTTAAACTAATGAAACGGGAAACAAAGAAACAGAGAGGGTCAAGAATACCAAAAGCTACTTACTATATCTAGACAACAGAATAGATGCTGCTCTGGCGAGATTGATGAGAGGAGGGAGGGGGTGACAAACAAACATTACTAAAAGGGAAAATAAGTCCAGCCATGCAAATAAAATAGTTTTAAAAATAAGATAATACTATGAAAAACTTTAACTCAATAATTTAAAAACCTAATCCGAGTGGATAATTTAAAATACAGCATACCAAAACCATTTCAAACAGATATTAAGTACGTAGATTTATCATCATTAAACAGATGTAAAATATGACTTAAAATTAACTGGCATTTCTGCCTCCCAACCTCCCCCCCCCCAAAAAAAAAAACCTTCTCGTTTCCTCTCAAGGATCAGAATATTCCCACTTTACATCAAATTTTCAAGAAATTAGAAAAAAAGAAATATTATCAACTCTTTTTATGAGGCTACTCTATCCTTGATATCAAAATTAGATGTCAATTTAATATGGGAAAAAAAGTTTATTTATGAACATAAATTCAAAATTCATTAATAAGATATAAACAAACCAAACGTAGGGATGTATAAAAGTACTATGATGTTCAAGAAAGATTAACACCAGGAATGCAGAGATTGTTTAATATTAGAAAATCGTTATATACACCTCCCGTTTTAATAATAACAAAGTGAACATTTATATGACATTTCCCCTGGGCTTGGCCTGGGTTGTGTGCTTCACATCTGTAATCTTTCAATGCCCCCGGCCACTGCGCCGCTTCTTCTTTAAGGGATGAAATGTGTAGTCACGTGATCGCCCCCGTCCATGCAGGAAAGTATTGGAATAAATTTATCCTTCTGTCATGATAACAGGAAAGGAAAGGGGACTCTTGGTCAGCTCACTTTGGAAGAGACTTCCTTTACCTCCCAGTGGGTGAATATTCAATTTCAGGTGAAGTGTTAGAAATATATTTTTAAATTAAGTACAAATAAAGGATATCAACAAAAGCCAAATTTGGCCCAAACGGTACTAGAAATACTAGCGGGCACAATAAGACAAGTGGAATAAACCACCTGTAGAAGGCTTAGAAAATCATTGAAGGCATCCTAGTTATCTGCTTAGAGGGTCCAGAAACATCTATGGAAAAATGATCAAAACTAACGTAGCATGTTGACTCATTTATTAATGTCTTTTGCTGGGTCCTTCCACTAGGATGTGAGCACCATGAATCTATTCCCATTTTGTTCACAGATGCCTCTCCAGCACTTTTAACAGTGCCTGACAAGTGGCAGTACTCAGTGAGTATTTGCTGAATAAATAATGAGCAAATTCTCAAGTGTGCAAGATATAGATTAATAGACAGAAATCAATGATGTCTCTATAAACAAGCCAAAAAAATAGAACATATAACTTTTAAAATATATCATTTACCACAAGAAGAAAATCTTGTGACAGAGAGATTTATACCCCAAGAAAGAGCATAGAAGTTTGTGAAAACTGTTAGAAAATAAAGTGAAATAAATAGTCCATGGATTGGATGAATCCACACCAAAAACACTGCATTTCTTCCCAGAATGAATCTATAAGTACACCAAAATGATAGCAAACATTCAAGTAGGGGTTTTCATGGATTTGGGAAAACAGATGCTAAATGTAATTTGGAAAAGTGAGGGCAAAGAGTGCACGAGAAGGGGTTGAAAGGGCACAGCAGCCAGTAGGGTTGCTCTAGGCTTCTTCTGATCGATGAGTGGTGGGAGATAGACCAGGGGGCAGAAATGGGGCCCCGTTGCAGGGGAGGGAGCTGGTACTCAGGGCTCGGCGATGGGAATGGGCAGGTGGGCAACTGTCGGCTGTTCTGAGAAACGTGGTTTTCCCTTTGAGTGTGTGGTATGAGCATGTGCAGTAGGTGATTTGTGCCTGTGAGTGTGTAAAGGATACAGTGAACGTGAGGCCGGCTCAGGTGCAACACAGAGAACAATGTTACCATATTTGTTTCAAGCTTCTTAAGGACACAGTACACAGATACAAAATTCAGGTAGATTAAAGATCTAAATGGGCAAAGAGTCATAATTATAATTTTAGAAAAAAAATCTAGGAGACTGTTTTTATGATGATGGAATAGGGAAGGGTTTCTTCGACAAGGCACAGTAAGCATCAACCACAAAGGAAATAGTTGACGAGTTTGATTATATTTACAACTCCTGCAGGGCAAAAGATACCATGAATGGGGTGAAAATATAAACTCCTGGCTGGGAGAAAATATCTGCAATGCCTAAAATAAAAGAGACTAGAATATGAATATAGAAAGGAATTCCTAAAAATTAGTAAGAAAAAGACTAACCATTCAATGAAAATGGGCAAAATGTATGAACAGGCAATTCGTAGGGAAAGAAACAAGAATAGCCAATCAACGTTTACCAAGAGATGCCATGTGCAGTAATAATTGGTTGACCACTAACTAAACAGCCACAGCGCCCTGGGTCACAGGAGCCACAGGAAAACTCTTGGAACGTAACCGGATATGGGAGGTACGCAAAGGGATTATTCATCATGACGAAAGGGGAAACAATCCAACATCCCTCACTGGGAAACAGAAAAATGAATCGGGGTATTCAGGCGATAGATAATGAACAGAACTTAAAATGAACATGCAGGATATACATGTATTCACTCGGAGAACATGCAACACGGTAATATGGCATGATGACAACGAAAGAAAAGAAGTAGCAGAGGGTTAAATAGGATAACAGGCAGCTTATGTAAACCTTTAAATGCAAACATAGCTGTAGATATTTCTAGACACTTACACACGATGTAAAGCACATGGAAAAATGTGGGGATGAGAGAACCCCCCTCACAGCCATCGTCACTCCAGAAAAGAGAGGGGGACACGGGGTGGGGGGGTTAGCTGAAGCTGGAATATTATAGCTTGAAGGCAAATGTGCAAAATATTAGCACGGGCTCATTCTCGATGTGGACATGCAGACGCTGTTAAATTGTTTTCTGAATTTTCCTGTACACTTTAAATATCAAATTAAAAGAATATTTTTAAGGATTAGTCTTTAATAAGGTGTATGCACACTGACGCAGCAACTCTGTGTCTCATTCCCCGCCCTCGGGACTCACAGGCACATTCATTCTCTGCTCAGTGTCACCCCCATGCCTCCACACCCTGGAAACTGACCAGGGTTGACACCAGCTCTGCTCCCCCGTGCGGGGCCTGTGTTTATGACAAGTGCAAGAAAGGACCTACTACACCCTCAAGCCAGGGATGGAGCCCAGCCACATCGCAAAACTGCTGGAGCATAGGAAGAGAAATAGAGAAGATAACAATTAAAAACAAGTCCTTGCGGGTGTTTAAAATACAGGTCGCCACCTTCTTTGACACTCCTCCCCTCGAAGCAGGGGCCTGGCACTCCATGGAAGCCAGAGACTGGACGCAGCTTGTCAGAGCCTGTGTGGCCCTGACTCAGCCTGCATGGCCCCTGAGATCCGATCCAGCCAACAGCTGCTCTGGGCTTCCACCCAGCAGACACGGGGATGAACTGCCTCAGTGTGAAAAGTGAAGCCTTACAAATTGTGGAAGAAATCAGAGACTGTATTCATGACCTAAGAACATGGGAAGTTTTCTTATAGACAATCTGAGAAATAAAAAGGGATAAAAATGACCACCTTATAAATAAAACCCCTGCACCGTACAACATACTAGTGAAAATACAGGCCACAGATGGAGAGATGTTTGCAACACATATAATAAACAATAAAATTTATTCAAAACATGCAGAGGACACCTATAAATTATTAAGCAAAAGCCAGCCATCTCAACAGATACCTGAGCGAAGGATAAGGGTAGATCCTTACAAAAAAGGGAACTTGAAGATCTAGCACAGAAAGCATTCTTTGTTAATCAAGGAACTTAAAACTATAAAGATACGCCACATCATAGCCCGGGATTAGCGGAAGGCACATCTCCGGTGGCGAGACCTGGCTGAGATGGGGAAACAGGGGGCCCCCAGGCAGAGGCGGCCATAAGAGCGAGCCTCCCAGAAAGACGTGCACAGCATGTCCACACGTGGATGGAGTAACAGGCCAGAGGATGCTCCTGCAGAATCGTAATTGTCGTAAAGCAAACAGACCAGTCTGAATGTGGTTTATTCCTCAAACGGAAAGCTAGACAGAAATTAAAATGAATGAACTGCAAATATGTATATAACAATTGTGATAAATCTCAAATGCATATTGAATTTTTTAAAAAAATAAAAAGCAAAGTGTACAATGAAAGGTACAAAACGAAACCATTTATCTGGTTTGTAAAACACGAAAAACATAACTCCACCTGGCTTAGGGACACGAGAACATATATTAAAATTTGACACAGGTAATTGGGGAGATGAGGCCACATGCTTACTTTGGGATAATCTTGGTCCCTGGGGGTCTCCCAGCTCCTGCCTCCAGAGGCAGTCAGGGATTTGGGGCAGGGATTCCACCACATGGTAAGGTTTTATTTCTTAGGAAAATATTTAAAGCAAATATTTCAAAAATGACTAAATCTGAGTGATAGGAAATGGCAGTTTGGTATATTATTGACTTTTCTCTAGGTTTGAAATATTTCATTTTTTAAAAGGTCAAGTGAGATAGTGTTTATATACTAAATAAAGACTTCCTGGCTCCTCTGTCAGCAAAGAGAAGGGTCCTCATTCCCGCCCAGCACAGCTGGGGTAACGAGGCTGCTGTCCAGCCTGAGGCCAGCCTCGTTCCCCCAGTCCACGCTTTATCTCATGTGTGTATGGTGTGAACATGTGTGTGTGAGCGTATGGTGTGAACATGTGTGTGTGAGCGTGTGTGTGTGTGTATGGTGTGAACATGTGTGTGTGAGCGTGTGTGTGTATGGTGTAAACATGTGTGTGAGCGTGTGTGTGTGAACATGTGTGTGTGAGCGTGCGTGTGTGTGTATGGTGTGAACATGTGTGTGAGCGTGCGTGTGTGTGTATGGTGTGAACATGTGTGTGTGAGCGTGTGTGTGTGTGTGTTCGCTGTGATGGTTAATTTTATGTGTCAACCTGACGGGGCCACGAGGTGCCCGGATATCTGGTTACACGTTATTTCTGGGTATGTCTGTGAGGACGTCCTGGGTAAGAGTAGCATTTGGTGGACCGAGTACAGCAGAGGTCCTGCCCGAATGCAGGGCCTTCGTCCAATCCTGGGAGGTCAGCACAGGACACTCTCTGCCCAGTGCTGAGCTGGGACAGAGGTCCTCAGACTGGAACTTACATCTTCAGCCCTTGGGTCTCAGGCCTTTGGTCCCGGAGGAGAATTCACACTGCGGGTTCCCTTGGGTCTCAGGCCTCTGATCTCAGACTCAGCACGTGGGTGGTCCTGGGGGTCCTGCTGGCAGACGGCCGATCGTGGGAATTCCCAGCCCCTTAATCGTGTAAGCCGGCTCCTTGTAATTGTCCCCTATCTATCTATCTATCTATCTATCATATGTATTTGTATATCTGCATACTTGTACCTTATTGGTTCTGTGTCTCTGGGGAACCCTGGCTGACACATGTGGCCTGTGTTCCGTGTGTGCACGCGTGTGTGCACATGCGTGCTCCCTGCGTGTGTGCAGGTGTGCACACGTGGGCAGGACCCCCGCACTCGCCCCCTGTAGCCAAGAGCTTTTCCCAGCTGTGCTCACGGTTCACCCCCGGCTTCCTCGGGCCCCTCCCTGGACGCCCTGGTCTGGCGGGTCTCTCGCCGCCGGAGCGAAAGTCCTGCCCGTTCTGAGCACCGACACCTGCTCTCCCGCTCGCCGGCTTCATTCCTGAGGCGCCTGACCCGCGTGTGCTCGGGGGTCACCATCTGTCTCCTCCCTGGACTGCGACCCACAGGAAAGAACAGTGTCTGCGGCTGGTGCCCGCTGCTCAGTGCCCAGGGCCCAGAGCAGTGCCCGACACCTGGCGGGCGATGGACGCTCCTGGGTGAACCTGGCGGGCGCTGGGTGATCCTGGGTGAACCTGGCGGGCGCTGGATGTTCCTGTGTGAACCTGGCGGGCGCTGGATGCTCCTGGGTGAACCTGGCGGGCGCTGGATGCTCCTGGGTGAACCTGGCAGGCGCTGGATGATCCTGCGTGAACCTGGCGAGTGATGGGTGCTCCTGTGTGAACCTGGCGAGTGATGGATGCTCCTGGGTGAACCTGGCGGGCGCTGGATGCTCCTGTGTGAACCTGGTGGGTGATGGATGCTCCTGTGTGAACCTGGCGGGCGCTGGATGCTCCTGTGTGAACCTGGCGGGCACTGGATGCTCCTGTGTGAACCTACACGCATGCGCCCTGCTGTGTGTGCGGGCTTGGTCGGGTCTCCACAGCCAAGCTTTCCAATCTGTCTTGTGACCAGGGTTTCCGGGAGACTCACCCACAGCCACGTGATCTTCCTGGCATGGAGCCCCCGGCCACCAGGTGTATCCTCACTGTGTGCTCTCCAGTGGCTTGGGGCTCTGAGAACACTCCTGAGGCTGCACCCACGTGGGGTCCTGTGACACGGCTCTGAGAACACTCCTGGGGCCGCACCCACGTGGGGTCCCGTGACACGGCTCCTGGCTGCCGATGCGGCCGGTGGGTGTGTCAAGGAGCTGCCCCAGATGGGGGTCATGGGAATAAAGCACAGTGCCCGCCCGCCCGGGGAAGGGGCAGGGCGGGGAGGCATCTGTGAGAGCAGGAGACCGGGTGGCATCGCCAACTCTCATGCCTTGAACTTCTTAAACCCCAATACACCAGTGATGTCTACACGTCCAGAACCTTGAGCTGAACCAGGTCCAAGGACGAGATGGCTTCGGGCTGAGTTAGATACACAGTGAAGTGCTGACTAAGGTTTGCTGAGCCGACAGGCGCGTGCAGAGTTTGGGGGACAAAAGGAGGCAGGGCCGGCACAACAGTGCAAAACAGCGAGGCTGGGAAGGAGGAGTCCAAGGACTAGGAGACACAGAGACAGACGTGCGTATCTAGAGACACTCGACTGTTTCCAAAACGATGTTCCACCCAGCTCAGGACATCACTGAGGGACGAGGGGGAACCCGGCTTAAACAGAATCAAACGGGGCTGAAGGGAACAACACAGAAGGGTGGGAGCAGCCCTTCCCCCTTCCCCGCCCACTCTGCGCAGGATGTACCAGGAGGCCCCCCGGGCAGGGGCTGCAGGAGGTTTTGGAGATAGTGAGACAAGGCAGGGCTCACGCTGATCCCCCTGAGCCTGCCGGGCAGACCGAGTACGCTCAAAAGCTGGAGATGCAGTGATTAAAAAGGTTATGAGGTTTTCAGGGAGGTGGCCAAAACCCAGAGCCATCAATAGCTTCAGGCAAAGGGCTGCAGAGTCAGCTTCACGTTTCCACTGAAGCCATGGGAAATCCACCCTGGACGCCCAGAAATTTCTACATGGACTCCTGTCCACCACATGGATGGTAGTGGCCGCATAGACGTGTTCCTCAGAACAGGCTTCATCTACGTACGCCAGGGGGTCCACGTGTGTGCACCACAGCCCCAAACTGTCCACCCGTTCCCATACCAAAGGCCACCACAGGAGGATGTCCAGTTCTGGACAGAGGTGGTTCTACCAGGACCATAGAAGGCTTTGTGCATTAGGTATTTCAATATTTAACTTGCTAAACCTATGCCTGGATGCTCAGGATAAAAATCACTGGACTTTATTCCCGTTCAATTAAAAAATGTATGTATTGTTCATCTACCACGGGCCATTGCCACAGACTGAATGTTTGCGTCCCCCCAAAATGAATATGTTGAAACCTAACCCCCAATGTGATGGCCTTAGGAAGTGGGGCCTTTGGGAGGTGATCAGGTCATGAGGGTGGAGCCCCCATGAATGGGATCAGTGCCCTCAATAAAGACCCCAGAGAACTCCCTCTCCCCTTCCCCCCGATGAGGACGCAGGGAGGAGAGGCCATCTATGAACCAGATTCCGAATCCACTGGCGCCTAGACCTTGGATGTCCAGCCTCCAGAATGGTGAGAAATGTTCTTTATAAGCCACCCGGCATGTGGTATTTTGTTATGGGAGCTTGAACTGACGAGATGTCCACCCCCATGTAATTCAGAGCTGCTCCAGCAATAGTAACTTGGTATATTTACTCATCTATTCATGGTCTCCATCAGTCTTCACTGAGCCCATTTTACATGTCAGGGGCAGCTGGTTGTCATAGGCTGATGATGGTAACTGTGCCAGGGAGGGTCCGGAGCAGCCTGAGAGGCTGGGGAGAGAGGCCACTTTGGATTGAGGGTATCTGGGAGGACTTCCTGGAGGAGTCCATGTCAGGCCATAGGGACGGGAGGCTGGAGGGGCTGGGGAGAGGTGCTGATGGGGGGCGGAGGAACATCTGGCTGGGGGAGTGGGACCCAGGAGCCCATCTTTAGGGGGAACAGGTGGGAGGGGAGGCTTTGTGAATAGGAAGCCAGAGTGTGAACGAGCCACGGCAGAAAGGACCGGGCGGCCAGGGGCAGTGGCTGTGAACAGCCAGCTGCTCTCTGTGGGGGGTCCTGGAGGAACAGCTCTGGCTTCTGCCCTGGCCCCGGGGGCGGGGGGACAGTGTTGCTCTGAAGGGGAAGAGGGCGGGCAGGCAGGCGGCACACGCAGGGAACGGGGGAGACCTTGACTCCAGACCAGCTCATCTAAGGGTGGGACACAGCACTCCTTCACCCCCTCAGGGGCTCCCCGTTGCCTTCTGGACTCACCCGCCCTGGCCGTGCACTTGGGGCAGCCCCCGTGGGGTCTCCCAGGCGGTGCACAAACCCCTCCCTTCGCGACACTGGCACCTGCTGCCGTGCCTCCATCAGGCCTGCTCTCTGTTCCCGCTGCCCATGAGCCTGTGCAGAGGTCTGCTCTCAGATGAGAGGTTTAGGGCCCAAGGGGGGCCCCAAATAGTGCTCGGTGGGTCTAAGGATGGGCCGAGGCTTCCTGAGCCCCCAGGAAACTGCGGTTCACCTGGCTGCCTCACCTCTGGGCGGTCTGCGTCTCTAAGCTCATTCAAAGATCTGTTCTCCGGGGGCTCTGACCAGGACACAGAGCAGGCGGGGCCCTGGGAGAGGCTTGGGCACATCCCATGTCGCTGGACTCAACGCGACCTCCTTCTCCAGCCTCGGGCCCCTGGGGCATCCCAGGCGGGTGGGGAGGACCAATGGCCTGTGGTCAGCGTCCTGCTCCCGGACGGCAGGGCCGGAGCACCCTTCCTCTCTCAGAATATGTGTGTGGGCTTCCAGGAAATGGAAAATAGAACAGAGAGTTTTTGAGGAGTTATTTTTATAGCTCTTAAATTTATTTATATTTATCAAATATGTACCCATCATTGAAACCTCTTTGGAGGGTTTCCAAAAATTAAAGAATTTGCATCTAAAAATACTGACCTTGATATTCAGCGTGCATGGATAACTCCTGTCCCCAGAGATGTCAAGACGAAGATGTGACAGCAACTACTAGCCGCCAGGGGCTCGGGGAAGGGCCGCCTCTTCTCCCCTCGAGGGAAAGCAGTCCTGATGTGATTATGCCTGAATCCGAAATCCATTCATTTCCCTCCATTTTTTCATCTATTCATGCGTTCATTCAACTCACCCTGAGTGAGTATCCACTGATTCAACAAATCCTGCGGGCAGCCGTGCCCCGGCCCCGGGCAGGGCTCGAGCCCACACCCTCACATGGCCGCTGGTCACACCCAGCTTGTGTTCTGGGCAGATGACAGGGCTTCCCAGAGGTCAGGTGCCCATGGTCCCCAGAAAGGCCAGAGGCCTTATCCCCAGAACCACAGCCCCTGGGCAAGGAGATGGGCTCTGAGTGCAGGAAGCCGGGCGGCAGCCTGGACCCAGGAGTCCTCGGGGCTGGGGGTGACTGGCTGGGGAGGGTCAGCGCCTCCGGCCCAGGGAGGCCACACTGTCCCCGTGGCCGAGTGTGGCCACCTGAAGAGCTGCCAGGTCTCCATGGCCCCAGGGTCACAGCCAGGAGGGAGTGGGGAACCCGTGGGTGCTGAGAACTTTCTGGAGGACACACAGCCTCAGGGAGCCCACGCCTAAAATGCAGCAACCAGCAGAGGTCACCGAGAGGGAGGACCTGTCCTTCCCAGAGGGGGCGGGCGCAGACAGGAGGCGACAGTTCATCCCTCCTTCACTCTGTCCCCCAAGGGTCAGGGGGCTCAGGCGGGGGGGGCTTGGCTTTCCAAGTGACAGGGTTGCTGGGGGCCTGGGAGGGGACACTGCCCTCCCTGGACGTCCAGCGGAGGACTGGGGACCGGCAATGGGTGGGAAAGCAGCTCAGCCCCGTGTGTCCCCTCAGGTCAAATCAGACATTAGTTCGCAGGAGTCCGAGAGAGGAGGGGGGCATCCAGACAGAAGAGAGAGAGAGGAGCTCAGAAACTACATCAGGTTTAAATTCGTCCCGAGTCAGACGCCGACCGACTTGCTGGGATGGAGGACTTTACCCTCACCGTAGGCTCCACGGCACCAAATCGACAGCAAACCCGGCCGCCGTCACGTCACCGTCCGCTGGGGCTTCTTCACGGACTGCCATCCCCACAGCGGTGCCGGCTCTGTGCACCTGTTCACAGTTCCTGCTGAGCCCTAAGGGTCTCGGGCAGCTCACCCCGTGTTCCCCCTGCACCTTTGCCAGGCGCATAAGGCAGATGCCTGGGCCCAGTAAACCCGCAGATGGGCAGTGGGCGGAGGGCTTGGAGGACCTGCAGCCTGGGACACCCTGGGACCCACAGAGGAAAGACCAGACCCGTTTGGAAGGGGACTCGGGCAGGCCCCTTGGCCTCTCCTCCAGCCCTTGCCTTCCTGGGCCCTTTTCCTGCACACGCAGAGGTCAGGGTGAACCCCGCGTCTGGGCAGAACCCTGGAATCTGGGATGACACCACCCAGGGAGGCAGGAGACGGGCCTGGGCCACTCGGCCATTATGAGGGTGACAGTCCCACCACCCCGTCCCTCCCAGGCTGTCCTGTTCCTGCCCACCGGCCCTCGGGGAGCCTTGATGGTGATCAGCACCCCCCAGGTGTGCAGGCAGGGTGCGTGGACCATGGCACCCACCCTACCTGCCTTAGCACTGGGCAGCCACACCTACTCATCTGGAAGGCACAGGGGCATCAGTTTGAAGAGCCATGAAGGTAAGTTGTGGGGTATCAGGGAGGGAAGCAAAGGGTGCCCCAGAGTCGAGGGGTCCTGGCTGTCCTCTGGGGATTCTGGGGGGTGGGTGCTGGAAGACATAAAGACTGTTCCCCAGGGAGAGGGAAGGAGAACAGTGGCCTTTCCTAGTCTGTCTCTATTTGTTCCCGAAATCCTAAGGTCTTGTTGCATGTGTGCACATGTGCGTGTTCGCCTGTTGTCTGTGTGCGTGTGCGTGTGTGATTCGGAGCGTCCTCTGTCTCTCCATCTCTCTCCGAGCGGGTCTCTCTCCCCACCCTTCGGGTGGTCACACAGGCATCTGCAGAGTCCAACCCAGTCCTGGTATTTTTCTCATCTCACCCATCGTCCCCGCCCGATGACTGTTCTTTCCTTCTCAACTCTCCTTTGCTCCAGGACCTCTTGCCAGGGCATCCCTCTCCTCCATCCCTGCCCCCCCTACCAGACTCACTCTGTTTACGTCACTCCCATTCAAGTTGCAGAATCAGGAGGTGCATTTGCTCCTTAAAAGCATCTTCGGTGACGTGGGCTTTGCCCCCCACCCCCTGCCAGGTCCTCGAGACCCCCTCCCCACCGTCTCAGAGGAGGCAGCTCCACAGTGAAGGGGATTTAGCCACATTCTACGAGCAAATATTTCCTGCTTTTCAGCAGACAGAAGACTCTGTAGATAATATTCTTCTTAAATATTCAGTAATTATGTATTTAGTTGCTACCAACCGCAGAGAAAAATATGCATATTAAAGCATCCATAATTACATAATAAGCACTTACTGTCAATTGCATTTTGCTACCATGTATTATCTGTCCCCTTTATCATAAAAAAAAAATTCAAAAACCATTACCATAAATGCTAAAATAAATCAAGCGGGCAGCAGCAGGTTAACGTGAAATGAGGGGTTTGTTTGTGCACGTGGGGAGGTGTCAACTCAAGTATCACAGGTCCGGTCCGGGGCTCCACAGTGAACAGTGACACAGTAGGTGGGAGGGCCCAGGGCTGGAGCCACGTAGGAAGGCCAGCGGCAGAGGACGCAGGAGGATGCCTCTGGGATAACCCGCTTGGGCTTGAATCCACCAAAGTGTTGAGTCATTTGGGAAAGATCTGTGGCCCCCTGAGTTGCAAGGTCTTCATGGGGAGGACAGGAGTATCTCCCTCACAGAGGTTGTTGTGAACACAGCACGTCCACCTAATATTCATGGTCTTCTTTTTACACATTTTGCTCCAAACACACAAGCAAAATAAAGAAAAGGAGTGAAAAGTTCCATTTCTCTCATGGCTGGGGGCCACAGGACCTGATCCTGGCCGGAGGGGATGGAGTGGGGTCTCTGAATCCTCAGAGAGGACCTTGCAGTGGAAGTCGACTGGTCAGCTCTCCCCTGGGTCCTTTCCTTTCTGCACCTGGAAGGAGGATGCAATGCCAGAGGTGCAGCTGCCATTTTGTGTGCAAGAGACATCCCAGGAACAGCTGAGCAGACAAAAGTCTGCATCCCGATGGTGTTTCGGAGATGCCACACATTCTGGACTGTTTCTCCCATGACCCTGTTGGTATCTGAGAAGAACAAAGCCCTTACTTTGTGTGAACTGCTCTTGGGAGAGTCCTCCTACCTGCAGATTAATAGAAATCAACAAGCGTTCAGTATATAAACTGGTGTAATTTCAAGGTAGAAACATTAAAGTCTTAGATGTCACCGGTCCTTATCGTCCTGAGCCTCTGACTCATTCCTGGGGGCAGGCCTATAAGGAGAGAAGCAAGCATGCAGGTGTGTCCCGCTGAAGGCTGGGGGGCCCACCAGCTCCCAGGACTGCTCCCTTCCCACCCTACCAAACCTCCCCAGGGAACCCAGCGACGGAGGGGTGATGTGTGAGGACGGGCTGTGCCCCCGGCCCTTGTGAGTCTCTGCCCAGGTGGGCTGCACGGGCGGCTGCTCAGAGGGGCTGCCCTTTGGCCTCTTTGTAGGTGTCCTCTCCCGAGCATCCTGTTTCTTTCTCAGGGTTCTGCCCCAGGGGGCATCAGCCCGTCCGTTCTCAGGGCAGCAGAGCCAGGCTGGGGGTGCTAGCAGCTCCCACTTGCCCGTCCTTTAGCCCAGCAAGCTATGCAATGCTGCCCTTCTCCATGTTTGCATAGCATCAAAAAGATGGAGTTTCCCTAATCTGGTTTGATCCCGGGCGGGAGCCTGTCAGGGCAGACGCTGGAAGGCCCCCACCTCCCCTTGTCCCTTCACCACCCCCCAAGTCCTCAGGAGCCACAGACCTCGCAGTTGCCCGCTGGGCTTCTCTGCCCACGCCCGGCTCTGCCCAGATGCCCGAGATCTTCACTCTCACTTTGTTCAGGCCCCAGTCAGATGCTTTCTCATGGGGACCCAGGGCACCCTCCTCCCTAACATGCTTTACTTCTTTCATCACTGCCCCCGCCCCGGCTGCGGTTTATTGGCCTCATTTGCTCGGGACCTCTGTCCTGCACCAGGACGGGACCTCCTCAGACAGGGATTTCGTCTGCCCCGAACTTGGAACTTGGAAGGGTGCTTGGTGCTTAGTTGTTCCTCCAGGAAGGTTTGTGGAATAACGGAGGGATGACAAACAAATGAGTGAATGGGTGAAAAGCACCTTTTCCATCCAGCTTGCGGCTCTAATCTCCACTGTGCTCTGCAAGCCCCTTGCTCCTAGCCCTTATGGGTCCACAGGTTCCCTGTGAGTGTCTCAGACTTTGTAGAACCCCCATTTCCATATCTCAAGTGTCCCCGGCCAGTCCCCAGAAGCCCTGGGGGTGCTGGCATCGGTGCCCGTCTTGCTGCCGCCCCTCAGCCCCAGCTGAAGCTCCAAAGCCCTGACATCCGACAGCGGCCAGCACCTGGCCAGGGTCCTTGTTGAGCAAACAGCTGAGTCAATGATACATGAATGACAAATATTAAAATTAAATTTCAAATTGCTTAAAATCTAAGAAGAGAATAGAATTGATTTTTTTAAAGAAAAGAATCCAACAGCCAAGCTCTGCACGTGAGAGCCAAAGCCAGGACCAGCAAAATAACAAATAAACAAACAAATCTGTCTGCGAGCCGGAGGCTGGGATGTGGCTGCCTTCTGCTAATTAGCCTCCTCGCGCCTGCCAAGAGCCTCCGGGCTGCAGCGACGGGCCCAAGCCTGTGCCCGCCCGGGTCCCAGAGAGCAAGTTCTGGAAGCCGTTTCCCTCCACAGAGCAAATGTGGCTCGTGTCACCCTGGCTGTGCCAGAGTCAGAGCAAAGGCAGCTTCCGGCTACCGACGGCCGCCTCTTCCCGCGCGAGATGCAGCTCTCGGAATGCAGCGTCTTCTGCAAGAAGAGGGTCCGATGGCCATGCTCCGGGCTGGCTGTGCCAGCCAAGTAAACAGCGGTGACGCTGATGTCCAGGTGGGTCTTGGAGAGAAACCCTAGATGCCCGTGCAGCTCTCTGCCCTCAAACGCCAGGGCCGCCATCTCTGGCCTGCAGCCCCCTTTAAAGAAGATACCTTCTGTGTGTGTGAGTGGGTAAGTGTGTGTGTGCACGGGCACCACAGAAAAAGGCATCTTCCTGGAATTCAGATCCAGAAGCTCTCCCAGGCTCAGCCGCCCTTCCGTCCGGTCTGGAGAGTGGACAGCGGGTGTGGTGAGAGGGCGGGGGCCTCGGTGAAGACGGCTATCACGGAAGAGCAGGGTGAAGAAAGGTGGGACTCTTGGGGGTTGTGATAAGGAACCCCAGATTGTACCAAAGCCCGGAGAGCAGTCTGGGCCCCGCCCTGGTCCCGATCCACACAGGCAGAGGCCAGCATCCCAGTCGGTGGGATAAAAATTGTAACTCCGAAGGGGCCTCCAGTGGGCGACGCAGGGTCCGTACGGCTGGACAAGCCAGCCCGCAGCGGGGGCCCAGCTCCCCGGGGGCGTGGCTGCCAGGTCAAATCCACCTCTGGCCTGGTAAGCGCTACAGGGCCTTTGGGGAAAAGCACTGGGCGTGGAGGCCCGGGAGTGGCCCTGGACGGACCCAGCTGCCTCAGGTGCCCTCACAGTAGGAGAGGGTCCCCAAACCTCTCTTGCAACAGCTGTCAACTGCTTGTCACCGTCACAGCCGCGCCGTCCGTGGCCACCCCTGGACCACCCTGTCTGCCAGGGGCACCGTGTGTTCACTGGATTCTCAGATCAGGAAACCAAGGGGACGAGTGACTTCCATGTCCCAATGCTGTTCAGAGCCAGGACCCAAACCCCTGGGGCCCCGCCGCCCAGCCAGGCGCCGGGGAAAGCAGGGACCACGCAGCCGCGACGTAACCAGGACACGTCTGGCTGCTTTAAAGCAACCTCTGAAATTCCACTGATAAATACGAACAACCAGAAATTGTAAGACTGAAGAAATAAAATTCAAAATGAAGAAATCCCGATAATAAGAAAATGCCCGAGAACATCCTGCAGACAAACCAGCCCCCCCGACGTCTCTGCACCCCAGTCCTGAGGCTGTGCTCCCCACACAGGGCAACAGCAACAACTGTCGTCATCGCTGTAGGGTTGGGGGTCGGAGATGGGGGGAGACACAGAAAGGCCACTGCCGGCTGGTCCTGGCATATCCGCCAGGGTCCTGAGGGAGGCTCCCTTAGGGGGTCCAGAGAACTGACTCCTTCTGAATGAGACTTGGGGAGAGCCAGGTGAAGGATTTGGCCCCGGCAGGTGGCAGCAGAAGCTGGGAGGGGGCCGCAGAGCCAGGGGTCCCCGAAGGTATTGGCTTCATTCCTCTGGGCCAGCCCTCGGCCACGCGTGGTGAGGGGATCTCGAATCTGGTCATCTTACGAGGTCCTGGGATGTGCCACCTCTCAGCTCTGTGGTCACGGGTGGTCTGCGGGGGCTGGTACAGCCCAGCGTGTCTTGGGAAGGGCCTCTGTCCTTTAACCTTTGGGGGCCAAACTTCAGAGGCCCTCATGCTGCTCAGACTTTCTCCCGATCCCCAATCCTCTGGAGGTTCACCCCACTGGCCACAGTCCCCAAGGTCTCAGCTCCAAGTGTCCAGCCCAGTGGTCGTGCACCCCTTCCCAGGACCGGCCCCTCGGCACCCCGCAGCCCCCGTCCCGGCCCCTTCCTTCTTCTGGGAAGAAAACTCCCTCTGCCTGGCACCCGGCTCCCACTCCAAGCCTCTCTGTGCCTTCCGTGGTCCCAAGGCCATCCTCTATCCCCTGAGAGCCCAAACCCTCGGGGGAAGCTCGGGGGAAGCAGGAGGCCAGGCCCTTCAAGCCCAGTAGGGTCCTTCCCTTCTGGATCTCAGCCTGGCTTGGCGCTTCTTTCCCTGTTGAGTGCAGAGCAGGGAAGCGCAGTGGGGACGATGCTCTCCAGCTATTTTTTCTCGTGATTACTCACCTCCTGCAGCACCTCACACCATCTGTGGGGCACCTGCTGAGGCGTAGGGCCCTGGACAATCTCCACGTCGCTGGTGCACCTGGACTGTGGGAGCCCTCACACAGCCCCCGTGGGTGAGAAGACCCGCGGTGTGCCCAGCCCGCCCGGCATCCCGATCCCCCGGGCCCTCCTCACTCCGTCTTCCCAGGGTGTCTCAAATGCTGTGCAGACTTTTCTTTTTTTTTTAACCTATCTTATTGGCATATAGTTGATTTACAATGTTGTGTTAATTACTGCTGTACAGCAAAGTGATTCAGTTATACATATATATATTCTTTTCCATATTCTTTTCCATTCTGGTTTATCACAAGATATTGAATGTAATTCCCTGTGCTCTACAGTAGGACCTTGTTGTTTACCCATTCTCTATATAATAGTTTGCATTTGATGATCCCAAACTCCCACTCCAACCCTCCCCCACCCCCCTCCCCTTGGCAACCACAAGTCTGTTCTCTATGTCTGTGAGTCTGTTTCTGTTTCGTAGATGAGTTCATTTGCATCATATTTTTATGTAAACATTTTCTAATCATCGCCCTTCAGATATCCCTGTACTGTATTACATGCCGTACGGGTATTTTATTCTGTATGTCACTCCATGAAATTTTAGTCTGCTAGATAAACGTAATTTCCCAAATGTAAGTGATTTAACTTTCATAGTCTTATAATATTTCTCATAAATGAAACTTACACATCAGAAAAAGGCAGCCTTTGGTTTTAGAAAGTGAAGCCACCAAGATAACAGCTGCCAGGGTGGCCTCCTGCACACTTGACCCCAGGTGGCCTATCCTGGCGGAGAGGCTCCGGGGGGACGGGGCGGGTGGTGGTGTGTCACATGCCCCGGGGACACCAGGGACTCCAGTGGGGCCTACTCGGGTGGCTTATTTTTTGGTCCAAAGTCATGAAACTTAACCTGTAAACCTCCCACGATCACAGGGCCTCCCCGAATCTCATTTTCGAATGATTCACAAGAATATGAGTGGCTCTCAGCCCAGGGCTGTTAGCTCTGCGAGTGTGTGAATGAGGCCTGCTCCCTTGTGGGGTGGGGGGCTGCCCCCAGAAGAGCGAGAGGGTCTCAGGCTGGTGACCATATAGCAGAAGCCCCCTCTCCCTGGAGGACACCTGTCCCCACCTCTGGCCCCTGGCAGCGGGCATCCTGAGCGGGTGTATACGTTCCCCGTGCGGGTGTATACGTTCCCCGTGCATTTTACATTTTCCCCCCAAATACATCTTTCTGTCCACAGTACACGTCGGATTGTGTTAGAATTTCACGTTCACAGTGCAGCATGTGTGTCCTTTTGCAACGTGCCCTTTCCCTCCTGACTTTCCCTGTGTTATGGTATGAGTCCCATCGGAAACGGTGCAGGCAGCTCGAATTCATCCTCTTTAACTGACGAAGTCATTCTGCGTGTGAACGGGCCGTGGGGCAGAGTCACGTGTGCTGTACGGAGTGGGGCCCAGGCCCCCAGCCGTGGACGCGGCTCTGGCCTCGCACGTGGATGAGGGACTGCAAGGCAGGAGCCACTGGTCTGGTGACAGCCCATCATCCCTGTGAGTTCCTCTACTGGCTGCGAGGCTGGTCTCTTTCCGTGTCTCCCCGTCTCCCTTTTGCTTCTATGAGCAGATTTTTTGTGGCCTTGCTGGCTTCATGTTTATTTGCGGGCTCTCCTTGGATACTTCGGGTTTATCCTTTGTGTTCATTCACGTCTCCTGAGTCTCGTCCCTCTCCTTGGTCTTGCACTATATGCTGTCATATGTTAGCCTCGCTCTTACTGCCCGAATCTCTCTCTCTTAAGAGAAAAAAATAACTCTTCACTGCCGTTCTGATGACTCCAATGTTAGCCTTATTGTCGATGTTTTATTTCTTCTCTTTAATTTTACTTCTTGTTTTTCTGTTATCTATTCACTTTCTTTTGGACTCTTCGAGTTTCATTTGGTCCCGACAATGATCTAACCGTTTTCCATCCTCTTTAGAATCTACCACCGATGCCTTCACGTGTGCAGACAGACAAATCCTCACAGATCCAGTTTTTCGCTGTTGATGGAACCGTCTCGTGGCCTCTGTCTTGGGTCCAGGGGAGATGGAGCGAGCCTTTATCTCCCACCTCCGCTTCATTTCCAAGTTTTGTCAAAATCGTCTGGGATCATAGGGCTATTGTTTACTTTTCAAAAGGGCCATTCTCTCGAGTCTGGAGAATCAGTCCCTTCCCACTGGGCTGACAGCTTTACACATAAACACCCGGGCTCGTCTGCAAGGAATCTGAGAGCATTTATTCAGCGTGATTACATACAGGTGTCTGGCAAGAGGAAGATTTATTGAATTTTTAACTGTCGGTTAAAATAGAGAATATTGAACTTTCTATTTTGGTACCTTTCTGAGCAAGGTCAATACCGAGATGTCTGTCACCTGTCACCCCGAAGCTGATATTCATAATCCAAACAATTCTCTGCCTGTCAGGAGGGCCAAAGAAACAAGTCCTCGCCGCCTGATACCGAGGGAGATAGGACAGACACCCTGGACTTCTGGAAGAATCAGAGCGCAGATCGTACAGCCAGGGTCTCTGTCCCTGTCCTGGAACTGGGACCCCGGGGCCAGCCCCGCAGGGCCAGAGACAGACACATGCCCACACCCCTCCCACCGCAGAGCCCCCGCTCGGCCGATCTGCCAAAGCCGCGGCACCGAGAAGGCCTGCGAGCGGACTGACCTGGTACGGGGCCACCTGCCTCTACCCAACCGGCTCAGGCAACTGTATAACTCTGCGAGGCTGGCTTCCTTGTTCGTGGTGTAGGAATGATAAGAATAATAACAGCAGCAGTGGACACATCGCACAGCGTGGGCTTAAAACGTGTGGGTCCTTTCCACCCAAAACCTATCATGGCGCTGAGACGGGCGTGGCACCCGGCTTCTGCATATCCAGGAAGGCTCTCAGGAGGAAGGGTCTGAGCAGGGCCCCCTGTGGGATTTGGGGAGGGTGGGGAGGAGAACAAAGGAAAGCACGACTGTCCTGTCCCAGGTACTTGGCGGCCGGCCATCGGGGTTGGGTGTAAAGGATGCTCTCATTTAGGGGAACACGGAGGGCAGATTAGCATAAGGGGAGCAGGGGAGACCGGAGACTGGCGTGAGGGCGGGAGGGCAGCGGGCGACCGTCCCGCACTGACAGACGAGGGGCAGGCTCCGGGCAGCCATGGAGCAGCGAGGGCGGGGCCAGCGGCCATGGGGCGTGGGTCAGGTACCAGCACCTGCACTATAGGACCCGGGTGTCGGGGGAGGGGCGGAGAAGACCACCCCAGCTGTCAGGGGAAGTGAGGAGAGGTGGGTGATCCCAGGCGTCTCAGGCACCTTGAGATCCTTTCTTGTCAGCGCCCTCATTTCCCAAAAGATAAAAGGAAGGACCAAGGAGGCCCACAGGAGGCCCAAGGCCCCCCAGGAGGGAGGGGCAGGTAGCAACTGGAACCTCCCGCCAGGATTTGGCCCTGAGGCTCTGACCCACCAATTCCGTCAGCCCCTCCCTCTTCCTTTCTCGTCTCTGCTGCGCAGGGGTGGGAGTGGCATCTGTCGGGTTGCAGAAGGCAGCCCTCCCACATCCTGGCCTGACCCTCTCAGGCCGTCCCTGCCTCTGGCTCAAGGCAGCTGGCTCGCTGATGCTCACAGGGGTCCTTCTTCCACCTCCGCAGGTGTGACTGGCACCTGTGCCCGTTTCTGGGGCCCCCAGGACAGGCATGTCTGTGCCTCGGGGACGCTCCAGTGTCCCCACGCCCGCCTGCCCGGTAGGTCAGAGTAGCAACGACTAGGGTGTCAGGTGTCTGGAAGAGGGTTTGGGAGGAGAGGCCTTTGTTAGCGAAAGGTCACACGGACGCTGACCTTTACGTGTGCGGAGAAGGCAAAGGCAGTGACCCGTGTGCAGACCCTCCGGTCACTCCTGCCGGTCAGAGGAGGCAGCTGGGACTGAGCCTTCGGAAATGCAAACTCATGGCTCCAAACTGCTGCTTCAAAGTCACCCATTAGGACAGTCTCAGGGCGTTCACTGAGGCCCCCCTCTGCCCCGCCCCCGCAGCTCAGCTTGAGAAAACCCGGCTGGGAAGGGAGAGGGGGGTGAGGAGCCATGTCCTGCGATGATGCAGGACCTGCTCCAGGGCAAGGAGGAGGGGGAGCCGTGCAGGGGGGCCGCAGCGCCCTCCCTCCCGAGGGGCCTCCAGGCTTGGCCCAGCCCAGGCCCGGCCCTGCCCTGCAAGCTCTCGCTCATGCCCCACTGCAGCCCCCCAGGCCTCTGCTCACAGACCCCCCACCCCCTTCTTGCAACACCACCTCCTCTGCCCTGCTCTCCCAGGGCATCCTCTCACCTTCATGGCTCGGGCCCAGGGTGCAGATCTCGGTGAGGTCCTCCAAATGCTGCTGCCTGCTTTCCTCCTCCTCTTCAGAGCTGCTCTGCTGTCCTGGCCCCATGCGTCTCCTTCCATCCTGTTCCAGAGCCCCATGCGTCCTGGCACTGCCCGGGAGTCAGCACAAGACAGGCAGGGTTAGAATAACAGAATGATGGCTGAACACAGGGCACGGCCCCCAGTGCAAGCCCAGGGGTTAATGTGCCCTGTGGCCAGACGGAATCCACCATCAGTGTGTTGTGTGAGCCCTGCATGGGGCTCTGGACGGGCGTTGGTGGGGGGCACACCGAGGAGGGCAGAGGTCCAGCCTGGGGCTGGTGTGGCGCAGAGCACACAGGATGGCCAGGCTTGGACAAGAGGGCAGGTGACAGCAAAAGCCAGCCAAGGGCTCCCGCGGAGGGGAAGGCATTGGTGGGAGACAGACGAGGGGCAGCACGGAGGATGCTGGAGAGAGAGGGAGAGACTTCAGGCGAGGGGTGCCCTGCACTCATGTCCAGTGGGCACAAGGTACACTGCAGACCCCCGCTCGGCCCCCAGATGTCAACATCTCTAGGTTTTCCCAGCCAAAGGAAGTGTGTTTTCTTAATATTAATAGATTGTCAGATTGCTCCCCAAAATGTCACTGAAATTCTAATTTTCACCGTTAACGTTAGGAGCACCTGACACCCTTCATCCTCACTGACAATTATTTTAAGTGTTGCTGTCAAATAGGTGCGAGATAGTAAGACAACAGTAATATAATGATGAATAAAATAAAATCAGTTTGAGCCTCTATTAACATCTCCTCTTCCTTGAATTGCCTGTTTATTTACACCCTTTATCAATTTTGTGTCCTGCTGTTATTTCCTGCCCTGCTCGCGTGTTATGTTATGGACATTTCATGCTGGGGTTTCCGATCATGTTCCCAGGCCCTTCCTGCAGCTGGACTCAGATGAGCTCTGGCCCATCACTGCAAAACGGCTTCTGAATGCACGGGGTATTTGGAACTGGATAATTGGTTTACTGCCAGGGAATATCTGTATGCTCATTTTGTACACCCCGCACATACTTCAGGGATTCCAGAGGCTCTGGAAAAAGTTGGCATCGTTGAAAACCACAGGTAGAACCAGATATACAGACACACCCTCAAAAAGCCTCTTTCAATTGGCTTTTGAAGTTTTTCTTCCTTATCCCATCTGTAACTGCACAGCATAAACATATTATTGTAACAAAATGTAATGTTTAGGTGGTTGGATAGAAAGTAAATAAACAAAAATGAACAGCTCTTTTCTACCCCAGCAGCAAGCTGTTAGTGGTGGAAGTGGAACAAAATGTATTCACAAATGGTAACCTCAGCCCCACAGAGCTCGTGATAACTGAACAAAAAGGGGCCAGACTCATGTGAAGAAAAATATAAATCTGTCCTGATGAGACTAGGAGAGAGTCATGGACAAAGAAAAAGGCACTTTTGCTCGACTAGGAATAAAATGGGATTTCATCTTTCGTATTTTATCATTCAGTTAATATATGAATAGAAAGCCATCCCAAATAGACTCAAACTGGAGCTGTCTCTGACACTGCACAGATAGTGTAAAATTCCCAGAGGAGAGCTCTCTTTATCTGAGGATACTCTGAAAAAGACTAGCAGTGAGGGTGCATGCACCTCGCCTGACATCAAAGCTCAGCACGGAGAAGCTGAAGTCACAGCCCTACCGAGCTGGCCCAGCTCAGAAAACAGAAGATGAAACAAAACAGCGACCAAACGCAGTCCATCCAGTTAAAGGAACTCAGCCAATTGCGAACTCAGTTCCATGGAGAAAGGATAGTTTGTTTCATTGGTAGTAACATCAGAGGCCATCCATCATCAATAAAAAACACCCCTACCTCATACCAAATTATAATAAATTCAAGCTAGATCAACTCTCCCAAAATAAAATATAGAAAAAATTTAGAAGAAGATTTAGACTTACATTTGTATAGCTGTGGACAAAGCAATTTTCTTATAATAGAAAATCAAGGAGCCACATTTTAGAATATAGATACATCTGACTAGACAAATCTTTAAAAAGTGTTAAACAATTCTATAAACAATTTCAAGGTACAAATAATTGCTCAGGAAATCTATTTGTAACATACTTGACCATAAAGAGTTAATATCCATAATGGACAAGGCAGTCATACACAGGAGTTGGACGCGTGATAGACAAATACGAAATTAATAAAGGGTGTAAATAAACAGGCAATTTAAGGAAGAGGAAATGTTAGTAGATGCTCAGACTCATTTTTATTGTATTCATAATTACATTACTGATTGTACCTATTTGACAGCAACACTTAAAATAATTGTCAGTGAGGATGCAGGGTGTCAGGTTCTCCTAACAGTGATGGTGAAAATGAGAACTGCAGCAACCCTCTTTGGAAATAATCTGGCAACCTATTAATAGTAAGAAGACACATGCCCATCACGTTCCATCACATGAGCCCCGTGGCCCCAGCCGTTGAGGGCCTGTCTCCCTCCTGTCCGTCATCTTCCAACCAACATACAACAGGGAGGAGGAGAGAGGGGCTCCAGGAGAAGGGGAAGGAGTGCAGCCTGCATCTAGGCTTCTGGAAAAGCATGGGAGGCTGGGGGAGAGAAGGCACAGGAGGAGACGCCCCTGAGACTGGGAGGGTTGGTGGGGGGTCTTGGGGGATGGGTTGGGGGGTGCCCCGGAGGCAGCGAGGGAGGGGGCACGTGGAGGGAGGTGACGTGCCCAGCAGTCAACAAAGGAATCAGGGGGATGGAGGACGCTTCCCTGGATGCCGCTCTTGGTCGGCCGCTCATGTGACCATCACAAAGCAGAAGGATTTTCCTGGAGGCTGGGGACAGAATCCAGGCGGTGGGGTGCAGGTCCAGTGGAGATAAGACAAGGACACGCTGGCTTCGAGGAGTTGGGGGAGGGAAGGAGATGGGCAGAGTGGTGACCAGGGCCTTGAGAGGCTATGTTTTCTTTTCTTTTGTTCCGGTGTGTGTGTTTTAGTTAGTTTGTTGTATCTTGCATTGTTTGATGGCTCTGAAAAGAGGAAGGGCTTTGAAATTCAAAGTCCAGGCCAACAGAACCCAGGGGCTTGCTCCAGACCCCCGAGGAGGCAAGAGGGGCTTCGTGGCCCGGAGCCCTGAAGCCCACTGCCTTGCAGGCGCTCCTGGCCCGTCTCCCTGAGCTGGGCGCTTGGTCATCTCCAGAGCTCAGTCGGGAGCCGGCAAAACCAAGCCAACCTCTTGCGGGGGGCGGTGGGGGGAAGCTTACCGTGTGCTGCGGCTCCTGTCTCCTGGGGCTCAGGTGAGGCCTGGAGATGCCGCTGTAGTGGCTTCCCTGGGTCAGACAAGCCAACGGGCTCCTGGAAGCGGCCAGTGGGATGCCAGGAAGGGTGTGAGGGCCTTCTCAGCCATGATGACGGGGCGTCCTGAATGCTCCCCGAATCACAAGCAGTCATCTGTCTTTGGGAGACAAGCCCCATTCCTTGACATCTTCCAAGAACACTCCCGACAATCACTGAGACTGCAGTTGATTCCGTCCATGGAGACGGGACGGGCTGCCTGGACGCCCTCCAGCCCACAGCTCAGCTGGGACAGCAGAGAAGTTCCATTAACAGAACGATGGGTATTTGTTTTCCCCGGACTCTGTTGAGCTCTCTGACAGCTAAGCACTGTGCCCCTTGTTAACCAGCAGCCTATGGGTGTTGGGATTTCTTAGAGAGTAAATACAATGTATATTTCTTACACTTGCTGAGAAAAAAAAATCAATAGCACATGTGTACGGATGCCAGAGAGGCCAGGAAATCACTAAGAGGTACATGGACTTGCACGCCGGGCGAGGACAGTCTGAATACATTAGAGGAATAACTTATATTTTCGTTGTGGTAATATTTCTATTTAAGACTTCCTTCTGTGCCAGAATAATACTGTTCTTACTTAGCAACACAGATCAAGTCTCCATCCTTCACAAGATATGTAAATAACAATGGAAGCAACAAGAAGGGAGCCTGGTAGAACACGGAGAAGAAGAGGCTGGGTGATGGCTCCAAAGGCCAGCGTGATGGCCGGTGATGGCCAGAGATTTCTCCTCCCTGGGGGCCTGCCCAGGTGGGACCCCTGCACTCCATCAGGGTGGAGCTGGCCCCCCAGACTTCATCCCCAGGGAACAAGGCAGGGTCTGGCCTCAGCCCCAGGGAATTGCCCTACTCCACATCCATCCCCCCACCCGCCCCGCAGATAGGACGCGGCCAAACAGGCAGTGTGTTTACGATAAAACTTACTTATCACCATTTTCCTTCTGTGCCAGGCCATCGAATCGTGCTCACTGCCCTTTCCCCCTGTGGGCCCCCGAGTTCTCACCCCCTGAATGGTGCCCCTGTCCTATACGATGCAGGAACTCTGCTGGGTGCATTCCGTTTCCTTTCTGTGGCTTCCTGGGGCCGACAGAATGAGGCATGAGGCCCTGTGCCCATGCAACGGGTTCCCCCCCTTGCTCCATCTGGGGCCCCTGGCCTCTTGGACCAGCGATCCCAGACGTGTGAAGGAGCCCAGCCGAGATTGGCAGAGGTGCCCAGCGGAGCGCCCAGGGCTGACCCTGGTGCTGTAAGCACATCCTCCCTGTGCCGTCGCTGGATGCCCCGAGCACCTGGGAGTGTCTGTTACGGCATCGTTGTGACAGTAGAGAACGATGCTCTGCCTGCATCCTCGTCTGCTGACTGAGAAGAGGCCCCGTGACTCATCCCCTGCACGTGAGGACCAGGTCTCCACCGGGGGGAGGAGCCCTCTGGGGAGTGGGGTCTCCCTGCTCTCCACACTAGGTGACCGCACCCCATGTGCCCGGAGGTCCCGGGAAACTGGACCAGTCCGCTACCTGAGCCCCAGAAGCCCAGCTGGTCCTCCTCCCGCCTCCACAATGGGCGGGTGGGTCGGGGCCCAGATGCGCCCCTACCCTGGGGCTCCCAGAACCAGCTCCCTGGATGCTGGGTGTCCACCCCAGGCATGCAGGACCCAGGCCACCCTGCCGACGATGAGGCAGGCAGGACCTCATCTCCAAGAGCGCTCGCCCTCACATCCCCATCCTCAGAAAAGACCTTAGGGAGCGCCAGCCGGGGGCCCAGGCAGGCACTCACAGGCCCTGTGTGGTCCGTGCCTGGGGGCTCCAGACCCTGGAAGCAGGTTGTCCTCCCCCACCTGCCAGCTCCTACCCTGTGCACACGGATGTCCACATCCCTCTCTGGAGAAGCATCTTGGGGGCGCACAGGGCTGCAGGCGGAATTCTCCCGATGCCTCAGAAGATGAGCCCATTCTCTGGGGTCCTGTTTGCTCTGCCAGGCAGTGTAGCAGGTCCTGCGCTTTGGGTAAATCCTGGGGGGCTGGGAAGAGTGGTTCCTTCCTAGGAGAGCATCTACTCACACCTGGATCTCCGAGCATCTCACCCACAAAGAGAGGGGCTCAGATGTGTGCAAAACCACTTGCAGTTGTCCTAGATTTTGGGGGGGATGGTGGTTTGTATCATGATTTCCTGCCTTTGCAGGGAAGATAAAATTATCGTCTTTAAGGATTGGAGAAGATCCTGGTGATCTGTCTCCATCCCTCATTTCAGGGTCCCCAGTTTCCAAATTGCAGGTGGCATGGCCAGAAGAAATGAGTCCATGCCCACACCCTGTCTCCACCACCCACTGCCGCTCAGTCCTAGGCTGCCCCTTCCTCGAATCATCTTTTCATCAATGTAATACATGTGCATATTAAAAAGGCAAATAGCGTTTCTGGGCTTTGAATGAAAATCAGCAGCACCCCTCCCCCACCCTTTCCACTCCTTCCTGCCCTTCAGAAGCAAATAATTTCAATCAAGTCATTTCTTCTCTTCCATAAAAACATGCTTACACCGCTTTTTCTTGAGTTTTTCCTTCTTAGATTATATATGTATCGATTTCCTATTATGGAGGATGATGGTTTCATTTTCCATCACTTCCCCTCCAAACCCGACCACCTTCTCATAAAGGGATTTCAATTGTCTCACCCACCCCGGTGAAAGAGGCGCTCAGCCTTGGCAGCCCTGTCGGTATGCAAACAGCACTCACAGCTGTCACGCTGGGCTTTATTTCCTGTAAAACGTTTTGTTGCCCTCGTGCTAATATTTCCTTTCTGTGTCTATCACTCATTTATCAGAACGTTGGAATAAAAACCTCTTTTCTGTGTGGTCAGCGTGCCAGGAATCCCAGTACATCCTTTCCCCTCCTGGATGGCCTTTCCAGAGCCTTCTGCCAGCTCAGTTGGCTGCCCCAGGCCCTTAGTCTGTGGGACCACTACCCTCCGAGAGCATACACTGAAGACAGTGTAGCACTTCTGGTCATTTCCTGGGAATTGAAAATAATTACAGCTTGCGTATCTACCCTCAAATTTGATAGGTAGTTTGACCAGCTGCAGAAATCCAGGCTGGAAACCGCTGCCCCTTGGAGCTCGGAGGATGATGCCTCTCCCTGAGCCCCTCCCTCGGCAGGGTTGCTGCCGAGAACGCTGACCTTATCCTGATTCTGGATCTTCCTAATGTCACGTGACTTGTCCTCCTGTCTTTCTGACCATTTTTTACTATTTCTTTCCATCACTGATGCTCTGAAATTTCACTGTGCTGTGCTCTTGGAACTGGTCTTTTTTTCGCTTATTTGAGAACTTGTCTCTAGACTTTTAGTCTAAAAACTCAGGTCCTTCAACCCTAGGAGATCTTTTATTTGTTTCACAGTGTCCTCCTTCTGGCCTTTCTCTTCCCTCTCCTGGAATTTCTGACTTCCTGACGTGGAAGCTGTGGGTTGATTTTCTCACAACCTTCACTCCCCAGGCTCCATCGGGATGTCTTTTGTTTGTTTGCTGTTCTGAACGGGGTGTTTCCTCAATATCGACTCCTTCCTTTTATATAGTTTCTGTGTCTGCTCCCATAGTTTTATTTTCCATGTCTTCCTTGTTCTTTGTCTGTCTTTGTTTCTGCATCTCTTGGCCTCATGGGTGAGGATCCCTTCTGTCCAGAGACAGGATGTGCTTTTGTCTCCTTTGCTGCCATTTGTCCTGTTCATCCCCAGGCATCTCCAGCATCTCTGAGCCCTTTTCCATTTGATGATGCGGTCCTGTCTCCACACTGGCAGTTTCCCGCCGTCTCAGAGTCGCTGCCTTTAATACTTAACGATCAGGCAGGAAGCTGTGGGGCGGGTGACCCTCATCAGCCCCTTGGCTGCACCCAAGAGGCCACTTCACTGGGGGACCCCAGTGGTCTCTGTGGTCTGATCCGCACCCCTCCCCACCCCCGAGAAGGAACAAAGGGAGAATATGAATTCAACCGACTCTGCTCAGGGGGCCAGGTCAGAACAGGGGCTGGGGACCCCCCTCCCTTTATTCACTGCCCGCCCCCCATGACCCCCACCCCAGCTGTTCACAGTGCCCCAGGTCCCAGGGAACCCACGTCGTCCTTTTAAGAGTGTCGCTCTGCCATCGGCTGCCGTGCTGCAGAGAGGACGGGGTCTGACTGTCCCTCACAAGGACTGCCCACACCCTGTACTGTTGGCACCGCAGGCCCCGCCTTCCTGGGGGCCTTGCCAGCGCCCTGTGGCTCACAGAGCCTCTGTCCTTCGTGGCATCTCCTCCTGCAGATCTTTCCTTGGGTTTCCATGGGCCTGAGTGGTGAGCCACCACCTAGCTCCCCCTGCGACACCGTCTTGCCCCCGGTTCTCTTTACTGGTGTGGGTCTGTGCGCTGTGTGTCCCGTGGGTGTCACTTGAGGGAATGAGGCAGAAGCAGCCTCGTGTCTGACGTGCCATGGGTACCAGGGGTCCCGCAGCTTCCTGGGCACATGCAACCCTTAGGCCCTGGCCCCCCAGTGATTGCTGCCCCCACGCCTCCCCATCACAGAGAACGAGCTGGGACCCTCCCCCGGAGATCCCAAGGCAGTGGCCTGAGGGGGACCCCAAGTACCCACCCCCAGTATTGGTTTTTCTGAGCAAAGGGGGTCTGAAGACCACAAATGAGGAAGATTCATCGTAGCTCATTTGGTGGGACGTCTCTCCCCTCACTCAGGTCCTATTTCTTGCTCTCAGGACTGTGACGTGACTTCGCTCAGCCAAGGATAATGGTGATGATGACGATGGTGATCGCAAGGGCTGTCGCACAGCAGGTGCTGTGCTGGGTGCCTTCCCAGGTCCTCACCTGAGGACCTGGCGAGGCAGGTGCCCCCACGAGCCGTGTGACAGGTGACAGAGCTCAATCTCCAGGAGGTGAGGGCTCACCTGAGATTCACAGGAAGGGACAGAGCCAAGGCTGAGGCCTGGCATTCCCTGATGACAACAGCTATACTTCCAATAGCTGGGTCCAGATGCCAAGGCAGCCAACACTCTTTGCCAAGATTCTCTTCAGGGCTCTGCGCATGCCTCACCCCGTGGCTCAGCACGAGGGATCAGGACGTGGCCTTGTCTGTTGCTCCCACGCACCGCCCCGGTTCCCTCCATCCCCGTGCACATCAGGCTCAGGGTTCCTGCCCCAATGGGCTGCTTTGCGTCCAGAGCACCAGCTGGGCAGACTGGCCGGGACTGGATGGGGAGGGTGTCCCAGGCAGAGAGGAGTGGGATTTCTCCCGGAAATACTCAGAGTGGGGATAGGCATGGGGCAGGTGCAGGAGCAAGTCCCCGGTTGGGGGTCCTAAGAGCCAAGTATGGGGTGTGCGTATCTCTCAGCTGGAGGCAAAGTCGCAGAGAAAAGCTGGTGATTAACATCAAACCAAACAGCCGCACGAAGCAGAACCAGGACGATGTTGCTGCACCAGCCGGCAGAATTAACTCCGTTCTGTTGTTTGTGCACCTGGGGTGGTGCGGAGGGAGAACAGGCCACCCCTGGAGCCGCAGCGCACGCGGGTGATGTGATTGTGTTCACATCTTAATTTCATCTGCCTCCTCTCACCCCCAGACAGTTCGCAGAAATGACTAAATAAGCACCATGTGCCGTCGACTTGGCCCTGGGCTTCTGGTCCCACTCGGAGCCGTGCCAGCTCCCCGGGGCAGTGTGGCAGCTGCTCAGCCGGTGGTGACGCCTCTGAGCACAGAAACGACTGCTTCAGGGGCTGAGATATGGCCAGTGTGGCCCCCAGCTCCCCAGGGAGCTCCGGCCCCTCAGCATCTTCCCTCAGAACTTTGCTGCTTCCCCAGTGCTCACCAGCCGACCTCCTAGCTTGCCTCACCCAGGGGTCCTTCTGTCTTGACCACGTTGCCCAGGACAGCTTGGTGCCCAGTGCCACGCTGTCCCTCAGACTCGGCCTGAACCCCTTCTGAAGTTCTGGGAAGCTCTCTGCCTGCCCCACGTGGGTCCCTGTTGGCCTCAGAGCTGCTGCACACACAGTGGCATCAGACTGCCTGACCCCCACCCCGTTCCTGCCACCCCCCACGTATCCCCCTTGGACCGATCACAGCCCCTCTGTGCCTCCGTTTCCTTCTGTGGAAATGGGGACAGCAACAGGACCTCCCTTCTAGGGTCCCTGAGGGTCACTCCTGCATGGACGGGCCTCACTCACATCTCTCATGGTCAGTGTGGCTCTTTCTCGGGCACCATCGCTGGGACCTGGGGCCAGGGGTGTGGGCTCCCCTCTGCCTCCCCCCGTGGGCAGGTCCTGCTTGTCCCACCACCGCTGACCTGCCAGTGTTCCTCCCCCACGCCTTGTCCCCTCCCCTCCCCAGGGCTGGGGTCCAAGCCCCATCCCCAGGAAGCGGCCACCTCTGTCCACACACACGGGGATGTGCCAGGACCCCCTCCTGGGCTGGGAAGGGGGCAGCCTCATGAGTCCCAGGCGACCCCTGCTTCCAAAGCACTTCTCAACATCCCTGAACGGCCAGCCGTCACTGGCTCACCCGTTTTCTGTCCACACCGGTGTCCCATCTGTGCTACCAGGCAGAGTCTGGTGGGAGATGGGCCCTAGCAGCCCGGCAGCCTTTCTGCTCTGTGTCACCCAGTGTCCCTGCCCTGCCATCCCTCCCCAGAGCCGCCAAACCCGCTCCCGGTATCTGCGCCCTTGAGAAGCAGCAGAGGAGCCGCCGGGGATGGATGCCTTTTGCCCTCATTAGAGGGCTGATTAATGACCCCAAACAGCTGCCCATGTGAGCGGTCACCGCCCAGCGCGGCTGAGACACACAGGCTCTAGGCATCCCATCCATCGCGGCCCTGATGATGCGGGGTGCCGGGGGTGGTGGGAGGTGAGCAGGAGGTAAGGACAGAGTCAGGCTGATGGATGAAGGAACCAGAAACGCAGGCTGTGCGCACGGCAATGAGGAGGGACATGCAGGCTCTGCGCACACGCACCTCAACAGAGGAGGGGAAATTAACCTGAATTTCAGAGGAATACATCCCCCGGCAGACTCTCTGAACAGGCCAGGGAAACAGCCCCTGATGGCCCCATGGTCCGGCGCCTGTCACTGTGCTGAGCCTGGCACAATAAGCCTGCTCTGTCCCCTGCCTGGCGGCGGGGCCTCACTCTTGCACAGGAGAGATGGCACAGCAGAGGTGGCGAGAGGGGAGGTCACTGGTCCAGGAGTTCCAGACGGAAGGACAGGCTAGTGTGGCCCTTGCGGGTGGCTGGGTCGGACATGAGAGAGAAGCATGGACGGCATCCTGCGGGGAGCTGTGTCCTGCTCTGCTCCCCAGGCCGGCACACCCTCGGGGGCAGGAGGCCAGTGTGGGAGAGCACGGTGGGGCCTCCCCCAGCAGGACCCTGCGGACAGCCTAGTCCAGAGTCTAGCCCTGCCTCTCCTGGGTCTGTGCCTCGTTTTCCTCCTCTGTAGAAGGGGTGACACAGTAACTTCTAGTAAATCATCTCCAGGACTAAATCGGTCCATCTGAGTGGTACTGGGAGTGGGCGTGGATCTCTGGAATTGTTAGCTGCTACCAAGGTCAGGAGTTTCAGGAAAACTGCAACTGCGATTAGAGACTGATTCTCACCCCCAGACACAAAAACAAAATCATCACAATAAACCAAGAGAATGTCTGGCACTGGCGTGTTTGGATGGAAATAATCACCCCTGTTTTTTCGGGTGGGGATGGTTCATTGTTTTCATCTTGTTGGACCAGAGCTTGGAGATTTTCCTAAAGTTAGAAATGTGACCAAGCGCTCACGTGAGAGAAGGGTTCTCACGGTAAAATAAAAAGGGAGGAAGAAAGAGGCATTAAAGCCACATAAGGATCCTTCAAAAGCACCCAGCACGTCCATACGACGGTGAAGGTTCAGCAAAGGGCTAGCCCACCACGGTCACGTGTACACGCCTGCAAACCAACCTACACATCAAACAAATGAACCGATGACACTTCATGCTCAGGCAATATTTTAAGCAAATGTAAAGCAGTAATTCGTACATCGCTAGTGGCTTAATCCTCCAACTGAAAATCATAGTAACCAGACGGTTTGTCATCTCGGTGTTATCCTTTATGCCGTGTGTTAGGCACTTTTTTTTTTTTTCCAGGAAGACAGAATTTATTTATTTATTGGCCACGCTGTACGGCTTGTGAGATCTTAGTTCCTGGAGCAGGATCCCTGCTTCCTGCCCCCAGCAGTGGAAGCGCAGAGTCCTAACCACTGGACCACCAGGGAACTCGCAAGACACTTTTTCTTAGTGAGTTCGATCTTCACATGCTGCTCAGAACGGACGTCGCCAGGATCTGGTGCCTCTGGAAGGAGAGTCGTGAATAATTACATGCAGCAGAGGAGGTGCTGATGGGCATCCCTCCTCCATCCAACCTCAGGGTCTGCCTGGAAGGAGGGATCAGGGATGGAGGGGGCGCATTCTTGCACACACTTGTCCAAAAATTAATGTGGCCTGGGGGGGCACATGGGTGGATGCTGGGCTCCCTTTGTCCCCGACGATACTTGGTAGGTCGTCCTGCTGTCCGCCTTCTACCAAAGCACATCAGGAACATGCAGCCCGTAAAACCGTTGTTATCATGATAAGATTGGTCAGTGGGTCTGATTTCAAGACTTCTGATAAAGCCGTGGTACTTAGGACAGCATGCTACTGGTGGAAGATGAGGTAAGTGAAGTAGGCAGCATTATTTTTAAGTTTATATACACCCACTCATACACACAAACACTCACACTCACACACACACACAATTTACATAAAAAGATTGGCCAGTGTCACCAGATTCTTCCAAGTTCCCTCTGGGAGCTCCTTGGTCATCGCCTGGACCTATTTTTTACGAGGGGCTGCAAAATGCTGCTATTCTAATCCTGCCATCTCTTCTCATTCCATCAGCTCTCTTTCTCCTCTAGAAATGGTATTTTCCCCCTCTACTCTCCTGGGCACCTTGTGCAGGAAAAGCAGGGTAAGTGCTGGATTCCTGCCCCTTCGCCACCAGTTTTCTGAGTAATAAGTCGATTCTCTAGTTTTCCCTTAAACTGACCAACTTTTTTTGGTGGGGGGAGGGGGGGATGATCACTGTGAAGTCCTATATTTCACACGTTTAATGTGTCTTAACTAAGTGTTGTTATTTGGTCTGATACGCCAGAATGCCAATGCAGAGGTTTTTGCTAGCAATCTCTTTACTGAAGACAGGCTTAAATTATTTTCATTTTGAGGCTATTTCCCACTAAGGATGGCCCATCAGATTACTGTCTGGAAGTCATTTAAGAGTTCCTTTCCATGTGGTTCAACTTCTAAGTTAACACATAGTTGGGTTCATTTGTTTCATCTTTCACTTTTTAGAATTGTTTTTCACAGTAATTTACTTTTGTTTTGTAATCATGTAAAATACTTCTGTGCTGGGCCCCTTATTTTGATATGTGTTTGCCTGTGTCATCTTCCCCCCTCACAGGGAGCTACGTTTTACCCTTGTTTACAGATGGGGAAACTGAGGCACAGAGAGGCCAAGCATCCTGCTCAGTGCCACACAGGAGTGAGGGGCAGAGGCGGACCTGGGGGGCAGCAGAGGCCTTCCCTCAGGGTGGAGGGCGGCCCTGCCGGTCGCAGAGGTTAGGAGGCAGAGGTCAGGGATGGGGCACAGCTGCATTCCCATCTGCTTCTCCACCCAGGACAGGAGAAGGTCAGCCTGGGAAGGGGACGTGCCCACCAAGGCAGGGTCTGGGTGGGGACCCACTCAAGGCTCCCAGTGAAGAGAACCCTCCATCACAGCTGGTGGTCTGGGTGACTTTCCCCTCTTTCTGCCTCCTGGGAATGAAGGTGGCGCCCAGCCCTGAGCACACGTGCCTGGCACCCCCCTGCCCTCACTGTGAGGCTAACGAGCTGTGCTCTGCCCAGTGGACCACAGGCCCCTGAGGGCCAAGCCCACCTCATCTCCCCCCCCGCCCCTCCTCCATCAGAGCAGAGAGGGCAGGGGTGCCTGGGGCTCAGGGGTGGTCTTGCTGCCCTGCACCAGGTATCTGGTATCCAGTGCCCAGTACCCAGTGCCAGCACCCAGTGCCCAGTACTCAATACCCAGTTCTCAGTGCTCAGTATCCAGTACTCAGTGCCAGTACCCAGTACCGAGTGCCCCATACCCAGTACCCAATACCCAGTGCTCAGTTCCCAGTGCCCAGTACCCAGTGCTCAGAGCTGGTACCCAGTACCCAGTACTCAGTACCCAGTGCCCCAAACCCAGTACCCAGTACTCAGTACTCAGTTCCTAGTACCCAGTGCTCATTGACAGTGCCCAGTACTCATTACCCAGTACTCAGTACCCAGTTCCCAGTGTCCAGTACCCAGTACTCAGTGCTCAGTACTCAATACCTGGTACCGGTACCCAGTGCTCAATACCCAGTACCCAGTACCCAGTGCTCAGTACCCAGTAGCCAGTGCCCAATACCAGTGCCTGGGTTGATCCCTGCCCACCCCCAAGGCCAGCATTGTGTGTCCAAAGCTCAAGCCAGGCCTTCCCTAGGTTCCCGGATGGCACCCACTGCACACACCCCTGAGCTTTGACACTGATTCTACTCAGGGCTCAGACACCTCTTTTGGGACCTGGGCCTCACCCAGGACCTCTAGTTCCAGCCCAGCTGTGTGGCTCTACGTGGCCTCCAGCACTGCCTCTGCCTGGAGCCCCCGCTGCTGCCGCGCTCAGCAGAGCATTGCCCCCCCGCCCCCGCCCCGGCAAGGTGGGCTTGGAGGGTCCCTGCTTCTCTGCGCCCTGAGGTTTGGACCCCTGACTTCTCTCTGGGTTGAAGGATTCTGGCAGATTCTCCCCAGACTTCTCCAGAGCCCTGACCCAGCTGTCAGGCTGTCCCGTCGTGGCTCCCAGCCCAGCATCAGACAACAGCCCCTGCCCTGGCACAGGCTGGGAGCCTCAGTCCTGCTCCCTGAAGGCCTGGGGGAGAGAGCCTGTCACAGAGCAGACACTGTAGCACAAGCATCTCCCAGACAGTCAGGAGGGGAAAGACAGGCTCCAGGCACCCGGCACCCATGGGCGCCTGAGGAGGGGGAGAAGCAGGTGTGTGCCCACCACCATCTTTGTGCCTCACGTCACTACCCCTTCACCCCAGATCCACCTGCCCCGAGGTGCAAGAGGGAAGCCAGGCCCCACTGCGACAGGGGTGCAGAGCTCCTCTGTGGCCAGTTCACCCCCCCCCGCACGTCCCCCGGGCGGCTGAGGCCCCAGCCTTTCTGGGGTCCTGAGGAGACTCCCCGCTGAGCCCCTATTCTCCCGTCAGCCTCACGCCGAGGGGCTGGTGCTTCTGGCCTCAGGTGGGAGCCATCCAGGCGGAGCCTGCCCCTCCCTGCCCTCCCCCTCCCGGCCGCCGGGGACACTAGGGTCCCCCTCCCTGCCCTGGGCCCCCACCCCACGTCCAGGCCACCGTGTCTCTAAAGGCCAACATCTGGTCCCCTTGATAATTCCTCCCTCCAAAGGGACCTCATCTCCTGATTGATTTTTCAGCAGCTCTGGCTTTTTCCCCCCAGATTGAAAAGGGTTTTACACAATTGACAGATTATAAAGACAGGTCTATCAAAGTGATTTATCTTCTCCAGGGTAAGGCCCCCTCCACCCCAACGTGCAAGCACCCGCCGTGCTCACCTAGCCGGGGTGGGGGGGGGGGCCGGGGTGGGGGGGTGCATTTTGTGTCCGGCAGGAGGAAGAGAAGCACCCAAGTCTCCAGATCCGTGAACTCAAACTGTCGTCAATTCTCTCAGGGCACTTGGGGGGCATGGCTCCAGCCTGCTGGTCCCCGGGGACCTCACTTTCCAGCCCCTCCAGCCCCTGGGTGACACCATCTTCTCTGGGTTGGGCTGCACCCCAGCCCGTGCTCCCAGCAGAGGACGAGGAGGCCCCATGTCCTGAGGGGTAGGGGCATCTCTCGGGGGGCAGGGCACACCCACTCCCCCCCACCCCCCGCCCCCCCGCCCCCCCAACCGCCCCGCCCCGGGCAGCCGGGGGGCTGGGATAGTGTCAGGAAGGCTGCAAAACATTTTAGATGCATTTTCCCATGAAATCCCCACAACATGTTTTAAAAGTGGGCCTCCAAGAGGCGGGGTCATTGGACCAAGGTCAGACCCCAGGAGGCGGCTGCATTAGGAGCCATCCTCTCTGAAGTCAGCCGGATACAAAAGCCACGCCCTCTCAGCTGCAGACAGAAGCTTTCTGGAGCCACCAGCCGGGAAAGCAGCCCCACAGAGGTTCCCTTTCCCGGATCACCAGAGCACACACACTGCAGATAGAAATCACTCCCAGCGCACATGGCAGGCCCGGGGCAAAGTTGACTTCACGATTAGATAAATTATAAACCATCCAATTTATCTACCCATCTCTGTAATTAGCCTTCCTGACCGGTATCTGCTGCAGACACTCGGATCCGCAACTTCAATAAAGGGAAGGGAATGAGGCTGCCCTAATCTCCGAGAAGCCAGAGATAAAAGATTCACCCTGTTTACTCGGGATTAGAGGGGAGTTTTGACCTTGAGCTGAGAGTTATTATTGTTTTCTGAGTCACTTTCAATTGGAAACATTGTTTTCTTTCAAAGGAAACTGGCTACCAAAAGTGTAACCAGGAGCAAACAATGCGAGGTCCACACTGAGAGCCCAGATAAATCCGGAGCCTCCTTATCAAAAGAAAATAACTCATTTCAAACTGTTATTGCATCCGGATGGAGGCAACAATGTTTGCCAATCTCCCGGAGGTGCAGCAGGGCTGATCTGGGTAATGCATGCCTTAGCGATAATTAGATGCTTAGTAGGCTAATTATTTTGTGAATAAAATCAAACAAAAGTCATTAAACAACCAGCAGACAGTGTCTAAAGCTCTGTCCTGAATGTTGGTGGAAATCTGATTCCACGGGGTGTTTTATGAATTAGAGGTTTTATGAATAGAGCGGGTCTCCATCCCTGTAACACATCTGTGGCCTTGGAACTTGAGGTGGTCCCTGAAAAACAAGAGAGAGTAATCAACTAGGGCCAGTTGGTGAAATCCACCTCCTCTTTGGGCAGATCGGGCTTCCGTTACCTCGTGTGTCATCTGCTCTCATCACCAGCAGATTGATGGGCTGTGAGTGCTTTGCCTGGGAGCCCACAGCCCTCAGTTACCTGCACACAGGCCCGTGGCCACGAGCAAGCTGGGCCGTGACCTCCACAGCGGCGACTCCACAGGGAACCTCTCCCTGGAACGATTGTCTCCATTCCACAGCATATCGTGTGTGGGGCATCAATTGATTTATTATCTTATTCAGCAATAAGGAAACAAGCTACTTCAAGCCAAACACCTGATACGAAGCTCCTGTCCCTTCCAGGAGGCAGTGGACCAGGATGGTTAAGGCCAGGAAGATTTGAATCCCACAGAGCAGTTGCTTGCACTCCGCCATTTACCTAACTTCTCTGAAATCGCAGTTTTTACATATGTTTCTAGAGTTGCTTCTCAAGATCCCTGCAGGGATTCGATGGGACACAGGTGTGAAATGCTCATTCTGGGTCCCCCTGAACTGAGAGCTCTTATTAGCGGGTCACGATTCCCAGCGAGCAACCCCGCCTGGGAGGAACCAATGTGATGGAAGACGTAGGGGCAGATCTGCCACCCAGAAAGGCAGCGTTTTCAGGCATCTCTCTCTGCAAAGAACTCAGGCTTTAAATCACAGCGTTAACAGGAGAGAGGCAACTGCTAACTATAGAATCAACTGCACACAGAGAGATTTGGCACTTGGAATTTGGGGAGAGAAGTCTAGCCAGGCACCCTAAAATAGGATATTTATGTTCAATCTTGGCCCAAAATACAGATGCCCCGTTGGTGCAGGTACAGCTGTCTGTTTTCATACAGTCTGGCGAGTCTGGAAAATAAGCACACCACCCTGATCCGCCGGGCTGGGAGGGACCGAGGAATCATATTAAGCCATTTCCGTGGAGTGGAGCTGTTCAAACCGGGATAAAACGGATTTGGAAGGTATAGCGTCATGGCTGTTAAAACGCGTAGTGCGGGATGGGGGCGCTGGGGGCATCCATTGACTTCAACTCGGCTTTAACCGTCGTCTGCTCTTCAATAAGATTCGGCTTTACGAAGTTATCCTTTGCCCCGGGGAGTCTTCCCACCCCTCTCATCCCAGCCTGCGGGCTGGCAGAGGCGGTGGGCACCCCAGGGCTCTGGATCCTGGGCTGGGCTCTGTGTCTGTGTTGGCACTGAAGCCCGAGGCGTGTTGGCTCCGGTACCAGCGCTGTTAGCAGCGGTGTCGGGGCCTGGAGTCTGAGCTGGGGGTCCTGGTCCCCATGTGCCCGCCCGCTCCCGACCTCCTCCCTGCCCCTTCCTCTCCCCCCTGCTGCCTTCCCCACATCCTAGACTTCTCACCGTGCACCAGCCCTGTTCTGGGGCAGGCGGCCCAGCAGTGAGCATAACGGGATGAATGCAGCACACAGGAGGGTTCCCTTCGAGAGGAGAGACAGACCATGGGCGAAGTAAGCCATAGAGCTGGCAGCTCTGTAGACGGTGGTCGGGGCCAAGAGAGAAAGAAGTCAGGAGGGAGGGGAGACAGGAGGGCCGCGGCTGAGCTCTGGACACGTACAGGTGGGCAGGGGCTTCCCAGAGGGTGAATGCTGGTGGACGAAGGACGGAGCAGACTGGCAAACAACTGGAGGAAAAGACACCCCTGGGGAGAGAGCAGCAGTGCAAAGGTCCTGAGGCACATCCGGATCTGAGACTGCCTGGGGGGAGGGGTGAGGGGGAGAGCCTCCTGGAGCAGAACAGGCGGCCAGAGAGGCCTTGTAGGGATTTGGCTTTTCCTAGGAGTGAGGTCGCCAGGCCTGGAAGACAGGAGACGTCCCCTTAATCACATTTCCCAGGATCACTTGGCAGCTAGGGACACAGGAAGAAGCGTGGGCGCCGGCCGACCAGGTCGTCCCGGGCCAGGCTCTTGAGAACCAGCAGTGGCCTGCGTGCGGGCGCACCCTCTTCCTCCCACCCTCGACCCTCGACCCCTCCTCACACCCCACCCCGCCCCTACAGGCTCCCCTGGGCGCCAGCGCCGTGCCTCTGCTTTACGGTGCCTGGGATCACAGCAAGTGCGGGCTCCCTGTGCCCTGTTATGCCCCGCTCCTTCGGCTGACCTTCCTGACCCCTGTGTGCACCTGTGTGCATTTTTGTGTACGTGCACCTGTGTGCACATGCCTGTGTTTATGTGTGTACGCATGTGTGCACGTGTACATGTTTGTATGCCTGAGTTTGCACACGTGCACGTGTGTATATGTGCCTGCGTGAACATGTGCGTGCACACACCCACACAAGCCCACCCGTGCGGTGTGCGTGGCCAACGGGCCGGTGGTTAAATAGCAAAGAGCCTTTCTGTGACGTGCAGTCAGGCGGTGAGAGCAGCCCTGGGTTCCAGAGGGGACAGAGTAACCCCTGGGCCGTGTAGAGGGGACAGCACCCCAGGGAAGCCCACCCCACAGGCTTTCGACATACGTGCCCTCCTCATACTTTAGGAAGCCCTGAGAAAGGGCAGAGGCGAAACGTGAAGAAGGTCAGGAGCTCCAGACCTGCCACCTCTGGGTTCAAGGGGAAGACGCAGTGGCCACCCATCTTTGGACCCCACCCCAGCTCGCCATCTGGGGCAGGGGACAGTCATCCACAGGGATGCTGGAGAGTTGTGTGTGGCGGCCCCAGGAGCCAGGACCCATGCCTGCCCTGACCCCAGCCCGGGACCCAGCTGAGCTGGTGTGACAAGCCCTGTGGAGAGTTTGCCTCTTACATAAAACTCCCTGTCTGTGTGGTGACAATGGTGACAAATGGCCACAACAGCCCAGCCCGCTGTCCCCGGTACCTCCAGACAGACAGAGGCAGTGCTGCCCCTGCCTGACCCATGCCCCTCGGGAGAGGCCCTTCCCTGCAGCCTGCGTTTGGGGTCTGCCCTGGCTTTGCAGGAAGGTCCTAAGGAATGTCCCTAGTGATCACGAAGCAGGCATTCCCCAAAGCGCCTGACGGCGGGAGGACCTCCATCAGGGATAATCGGAGTCAGGGAGGGGCTGCCCAGTGTCAGAGCCCCCGGGCCTGAGAAATGCAAGTCACCTCCAACCTCATCACCCGGAGAATATCCCCACAGGCGGCTCCCTGCGGGCAGCGGGGAGGCTCCGGGGAGACCCCAGGGAGAGCCACCTCCTCGGGGTCCAGGAGGACACGGAAAGTGACCGCCAGCCCCCCACTGAGGGCTGGTCCAGGTTAGGTCTCTGTGCTGGGGGGGAGGCTCTTCCAAATCTCTGCTCCCCCCCCCACAAGCAGGTTTCCTGAGGACGCCCTGGGCTCAGTCGGGAGTTCTCAAACCTGCAGAACAGAACGCGTGGCACAGAAATGACACTCCGGTGCGTAATGCAGTTGTTGGAATCCCAGAAGAGCGGGAAGCTAAGAAGCAATAAAAATGTTCCGAAGCCAGAGCCTCAGGGCCGGCGCGCCGGAGACGCCGGACAGTAAACCACTGACTCTCCTGACATCATTCTTTGAAAACAAGATGTAAAATATGCAAAGCGTCTAACGCTGGATGCTGAGTTTGAGGGTGTAATGTCTTTCTTAATTCCTTCCTATCTAGCCTGTAGGGTGGACCGGCAGGTGGTACCCAGACCAGGGGCACTGTTCTCCCGGGAGCGTCCTGAATGGGCCTCTGTCCAGCGCTGGGCAGGAGGCCTGTCCTTAGCGTGTCAGGAGCTGTGGCAAACAGCATCTGGGGGACACACACACTCCTTGGAAGCCCCTCCCCCGGACGCCAGGCCCCACTGGCCCCTCATCCCTCAGTGGCGGTGCAGTGAGGGAACCATCCCAAGGTCAGGAAGGAGCAGCACAGCCCCCGGGGCCACCTGGAATCTTGTTCCTGACAAAGGAAATCCCAAGCACGTCCAAAGCCCTCCGGGAACAACCCGCAGTCAAAGAATCTCACCAGCCCCTTGCTGGGGACCGTCCCCGCACGAGCCGGCCTGGGACACTGTTTATGGCCATTCCCAGAGCAGGAAGCAGAGGGGATGCAGGACTGGCTCTGTCAAGGCACACGGCTCCTTTGCCGCATGGGGGCTGAGTGGTGGTCCCCACAGATACATCCCCCTGAACCTGTAAAGATGGCTTTGTTTGGAAAAGGGGCTTTTGCAGATGGAATCCAGTTAAGGCTCTCAAAGTGAGGTCATCCTGGATCAGGGTGAGCCCTAAATCCAATGCCCAGAGTCCTTATAAGGGAGAGGAGAGGAAAGGGAGGGGCCTGGGAAGAGGAAGGTGGAGACTGGAGGATGCCTGAGGCCCAGAAAGGCTGGAAGAGACAGGAAAGATCCTCTCCTAGAGGGTCAAAGGGAGCTCGGCCCTACCTGCACCTTGACCTTGGACTCTGGCCTCCAGACTGCAGGAGAATGAACTTCTGTTCTGTGAAGACCCCCAGTTCGTGATGCTTTCTTACAGCAGCCCCAGGACACCCTGACCTCCGGCCAGGCTTGCCCACCACGTCTGCCGGGTGTGGCCCCCCCTCCCCCCGGGGCCTGGCCTCTCAGTGCCTCACAGCCTGTCCCTGCCTCTGGCCCTGGTCCCAGGTCCTCTGCGGGGGCAGAAGGAAGGGCAGCCCCTCCCTGCAGGCTGAGTGGCCTCTCCTCTCCTCCGTGTGTGGACCCGCTGGAGGGAACCACGCCCTCAGAGAACGTGTCTAGGTCACAGGCGGCATTTACTGAAGCAGGCGGCCACTGCCAGCTGTCTGTCCCATTCCCCGGGAACTTCTCACTTCCAGAAATGCTGAAGCTCTCCTGAATCCGGACCCCAGCACAGTTGCCCGGGCCATCGGAGGGCACCGGAGGGGACCCTCTGTCCCGAGGTCCGGCCCTCCTCACCAGGGGGGACAGTCAGAGGGACACACTGACCGAGGTCCCCAGTGGCTTCCCTAAGAGAAGAGAAGCCTGCCACCCACCTTATTTGCTCTTCCTGGGCTCTGGGACTCGGGGACATATCTGCCCACACTCGCAGTGTTCCCAGGAGTTAGCCTGCAGGGGGTCACCCCTATCCCTCTCTCTCTCCACTTCACACATTACAGAGGGTGGCCAGAGAAGGGCCTGTCCAGGAGCCGGGCTGGGCTTGACCCGACCCGGACATCCAAGGCCCCTGAGATCCTGGAAGCCCACCTGCCTGGCTTGTCCACCACACGGCTGACACTGCTGGGTTCTCCCCGGGCTGTGCCTGAAACCCTGTCCCTCAGCCTGAGGCCGGAGGGACCCGGGTCCTAGAGAGAAGGCAGAGCCATCGGCCACCTTCGCAGAAGTGGGGTCCCCTCTCTCCAGCACAGCCGGTAACAGGACAGAGGCCAGCAGACCGGCTGGAGGCTGCACCCTGCGGGGTCTGGCTTTGGTCCCCAGATGCTTGGAGAGCCATCACCACCTTCCTTCCCAGGAAATGTCTGTGAGGACAGGTGTCCAGTGAGGCCAGCTGTCTCCCCTGCCCCAGCCTGGGGCCGCGTGTGCTTGGGCACAGGGACCTGCGGGGCACACTGGCCTCCCAACTCCCGTGGAGTTGAGGCCAGGCCCCGAGCGGCCAGTGCGAACTTCAAATCCATCGGGCCGATCGGCGCTGGATTTTATATGCCAGGATCTGAGCCTCTTAAAGATAAAAGGAAACGTCAGCAGGCCTCCTCCCTCCCTCTCTTCCTCTCTCTCTCTCTCTCTCTCTCTCACACACACACACACGTGCACACACGCACACACAGAGGCACGGTTGCTTCTAGGGTGGAAACAGCGATCTGATTTGCTGAAGCTGCTCCCCTGGGGCGCTGCCGCACCTGTGCTCTGCGGTCAGCCTCTTCGAGGGGCAGATCTGTTCTGGCCCGGCTGCTGCGGCCGGGACGCTCCGGGGCGAGGAGAATTACCCACACTCAGCAAGCAGTCTCACCTCTTCCCTTCTTTTCCCAGAGAGTTCCAGATTCCATTGCGCCCATTACGGTCGGCTCATCCCCCCAGACTATTCCACCGGCCAGAGAGCTCCTTCCGACCTGATTTCCATTTTCTAACAGAGAAGTGACATTTCTGAGTTTTGCCGACAGGTAAAGTGCCTGCTGAGGGCCACGGCAGACGCTCAGCCGACCCACGGGGACCCTGAGCAGAACACAGGCACTTCCTGAAGCGGCTGCCGTCTTTCAGGAACAGTAAGGCAGGTACTGTGCTCTCCTTGTATCAGAGTAGTTAATTCTCACCACAGCCCAAGGGGCCGGGGCTGTCGCTGTCCATTTCCACGGCTAGAACCCTGGGGCTGACGTCTGGTCATGCCCAGGGAAGGGGCAGAGCCGGCCGCCAGACCCAGCCTCTGCCGCAGCACCCCCATCGCCCCTGCCACGTTGCCTCCGGGTTGGAGAGAAGCTACAGGGCACCGGGGCTGCTGGTGGCTGCGTCCACACTCAGACGCCACGAAGCAGCCTGGATGCACCTGTCAGTATTTGGGGGAAACTTGGACGAAGCGCCCCTATTCAAAGGCACTCATCATACCGGTGACATTTGTGCAACACATAAATATTTACACAACGGTGTAGAAAACCTTCATGCAGAGGAGCTGGGAGTCTACCTTGGCCGCGTGTTCTGCCAGAGAGCGAAGGCCAAGAGGGGTAAAGCAGGGGACTGAGGTGAGCCCCTGCCCCTTGTGCACCTGTCAGCCTGAGTGTCCTGCCTCTGCTGGGCCCGGCAGTCTGGACACCCGAAGGCGTGGCCTGGTCCCTCGGTAAGGTGCTGGGGTCCTGGTCCTCTCAGCCATAGCACGGGGGCCAGGTCGCGTCGGCGTCAGCACGTCTGTGGGTGCTGAGTTCACACGTAAGCAGGAAGAGCCAGGAGCAGCCCCACATTGGCCCGGCCAGGAGTCAGCTTGGTCTGAGCGATGGGGCTTGCTGTCTGCGTGGTGACTTGGCTGTTTAATGTGACTTTCTTGCCCTTCCAGATCCAGCCTGGGTCTGGGTCCCACTCCCCCACCTTCAGGGAGCCCACCAGGAGGGCTTCCCTCCATGCGAGGGTCAGAACCTCTGCCGGGGCTGCCCCTCCCTCTTCTCCATCCAGCTCGACTTCTCCCCTGCGCGTCAGCTCCTCTTGTCCCACCAGACCCTCATCCTTGTCCCACCGAGCCCTCTGCGAGACTGTCTCATTTCTTGCCTGTGGGTTTGCTGTTAGCGCTGAGCAGAGGGTGGCTGTCCTGCCCGTGGCTGGTCCTGAAGGCCAGACCCAGGCCCAGATGTCACTCAGGCAGCACACGACAGAGGAAGGATAAGGAAATAATGACTGAGGGCGACGGACACGCCAGAGAACGGGGCAGCGTGGTTATGAAACGGCTCTGCCTTCACCAACGGAATGCAGGCGTCTAGGGGCCAGCGTTTCACTTTTATTATATGAGAACCCGCCACCACCAGCACGCAGCCGGGGAATAGGTGCAAAGCTGGCTCTAGATAAGTGTTTGTTGAATGAAAACGTGAAAGGTTTTCCGTTAAGTTATAGTTAAAGTATTTTAATAGTTCTAAATAATTCTAAATAAAACCTACCATTAGTTTTTACTTCTCTTTTCCTGACCCCGTGTAAGAATACCATCTAGAAAAAAAGGGAAATGACAGGGGGAGACGTGTTGAAATATCTTTCTTGGCCATATTTAGGTGAAGCCATTGCTTGAAATACTGGAAACAGGAAAGTGTTTATTCATGGCAAGTAAACCTCAAAGTTTTGAGCAAGTTCCGTTTTCTTCAGATAAGAATCCAATTATGTAAACGCATGTACTTTCTCCACCAGAAATAAGGTTCAAAATAATAGAACATCAAATGCCAACATAAAATTTTGTCTATTATTTTTAACTTTCAGTGTGGAGGTTGAATACATTTTATGCTGTGAAGGAAAAGAAGACCAAATTCTTGACTACGTTCTTTCCAGAGAGTATCTGCTTTGAAAATATGACTTTAAAAGGCTGAGGATGGGGATATGAACTTGACAAATTAGATCCTGTTAATGACTCAGTGAGAAGAAACAGACTGAAACACAATGAGGAAACATTATTCCACGCTATAGATGAGGGCCTGGAGGCACAGAGAGGTCAAGTAACTCACCCAAAGTGGAACAGCTTGTGGGTGGCAAACTGGAGAGTCAAAGGAAGGCTTACAGGAGGAGAAAATCCTTGCTTTATTCCACTTCTCTGATGAGAGCAAGAAATATCCCACCTGCGTCCATGCCGTCTTCTGTTACTCACTGCAAACTAAATAAATTAATTTAACATGATTTTTTATGAAGGAAGGTGTAAAACAATCCCACAAAAGTAAACTCAGAAAATAGGAAAGCTATAATATTTTAGGATAGAAAATCTCAATTACCCAGAATGTCAGCTTTTCCTTAGGGTCCCATAAAATTCTGTTTTTGTTTGGGGTTTTTGTTTCTGGGGGTAGGCAAGTTGATTACAAAGTTCATCAGGAAAAAAAAAGTAACCAAGAAAACCCTAAAATGAAGGCACTGTGGGTGGAGGGCTAGTCTGTCAGATATGAAAACACACTATGAGTCCTCTGTAATTTTAAGAGTAAAGTGTCAGTGCAGGAATAGACGGGCTAATGGGAGAGAATAGAAAATCCAGAAATAGACACAATTGCACTTGAAAGGTTAGTATGCTGTAAGGATACCATCTCCAATACCAGAAGAAGTTTGGACTTGATGAGTAGCATTGAGTAACTGGGTAACCACATGAAAAGTTTGATCCATTTCTCAAAACTGTATATGAGGATAAATTCCAGCTCTTGAGAAACAGAAAAAAAACCCCAAGCATAGAAGAAAATATGATGAGTTTGGCTATAACATGGAGGATTACCTTGAGTATATAAAAAATAAAGACACTTTTGCACCGTGAAAGTACCACAAGCAAAGTAAAATGATGTAGAACCAAATGGGAAAATATGCATGGCTTATCTCAGAGAGAGAGTAAGTATCCTGAATATACAGACAGCTTTTTAAAGCAATGAAATAAAAAGATCAAACCCAGTGAGGAAGATGCTGGGGCCATGAACACAGAAAATAAATGCAAATTGCCATTCATCACGGAGAAAGATTATCAACCATTCTCATAAGAACAGAAATAAAGATGAACATTGCACCTATATGGACAGGGTTCCAGGAAAGATGAGGTAAGCACACTGTACACCGCCTATCCCGCTGTGAATCCTGGACAGAACGCCTGGAGCGGCTCCCAGAGGACTCTGAAAAGTAGACGGTAGCAGATGGATTGGGGAAGAAGACCAGAAATCAAAGTTCTACCAAACCTGCAAGTTCACCATTATTTCCCTCCAGTATCACCTGGCCTGGATGCAAAAAGTACAAAACCTAGAAATGCATGCCAAGTACAAAGAGAAAGACCCCAAGAGAAGCTGCTGTGAGGAGTGAGGAGGGGACTTGTACGGAGCAGACAGAGTCAGGGGAAAGCCCTATTTTCAAAGTGTTCCCTGATCTCACGTCTCAGCCAGAGGCAACCCAACAGAAGTGATCATGGCAGCACAGGGACAGAAGGGCAGCCAGCTGGGCACCTGATACTCTGAGGGAGGGCAGCCCTTCTCTCTGACCAGAGTATGCAGTGAATGAATCCCCGCTACTTTGTTCCTCTTCCGTCCTCCTGGCACCTGGGCCCAGATGAAGATGTAGTCACGGCAGGTGTGTGGCAGAGCTGGGAAACATAGCCTGGACCTCTGGCCAGACCAGGAAGGGGAGTCTGGAACTCGGAAATGTTGGACAGATGGTGGAGGGGAAGGAGATCAAGAAAGTGAGCCCATAGAGTTGTGAATAAAACTTGGGCATGTGCGGATCTGACCCAAATCAGTAAACCCCAGACTTTGAGCTCTTGAGCCAGTCACTGGATGGTGTGCATGTGGGACCAATCTGAATAGCTCTGCAAAAGCTTGAAAACGGGACTGATTATGGGAACCATAGCCCACAGAAGGCAGGTTGGAACTCAAGGCTCAAATGCAAGCAATCTGAATTTTCTGTTAATACAACACAAACAGAAACCAGCATTTACCTCAGGCTCTAAAAGGCCCAGAGTCTCATAGGATAGTGCTGAAAATTTCCAGAATACAAGTTAAAATCACTCAGCATACAAAGTACCAGAAAAACTCAGCTAACAAGGGAAAAACAAGAAGCAGAAGTTAAACCCAAGAAGACACAGCTATTGGGATTGTCAGAGATGTCAGAGCAGCCAGTATCAGCCTGCTCTAAGAAGTAAAGGTGGACACTCTAGAAACAAATGGGAGATGGAGTGTCAGCCAAGAATGAGAAGATCTGAAGAAGAATCAAATGTCCATTTTAGAACTAAAATTTTCAATAAGCAAAACAAAGCATTCACTTCATGGACTGCATACCAAAGTAGAGGGGAGAGTAGAAAGTGAAACTGGCTTGAAAATGGGGTAATGAAAATTATTTTGAAAAACAGAAAGGGAAAAAAAGTGTTGAAAAAAAAATATAAGCACAGCTCAGGGACTTGTGGGATACTCTGAAAAGACCAAAAAGAAAAGAAAAGGTATAACATTAGAGTCCCAGAGGAGGAGAAATAGGAGGGGTGCTGGGGATGGTGGGATGGTGGATTCGAAAGAAGATTGAGGGGTAGTGGGGGCAGCTGGCTTCTTGACAGCGGTGATGCTCTCACAGGCTTAGGCATATGGTGCAACTCCTCAAATCACACAATTTAAACAGGGCTCTTTATTATATGTCAACTGTATCTCAGTAAAGCTGTAAAAATAAAAATAAATTAAGAGGAGTCTTGATCAGGAAAACCACACGTTCCTTTTTTGAAGTGTTAGTAACATAAACCTGGTAAATCTAAATGATATTTTTTCACATTCATTTTTTTAAATTGAAGTATAGTTGATCTACAATGTTGTGTTAGTTTCAGGTATACAGCACAGCAATTCAGTTATATATATATATAACTGAATATATATACTCTTTTTCAGATTCTTTTCCCTTGCAGGTTATTACAAAATATTGAGTATAGTTGCCTGTGCTATATAGTAGGTCAAAATTTTAAAAGCAAAATAGACAATGCATGCACTTAGAAAAATGTACATGAGGAAAATGATCTTAAGGAGAGTAAAAGTAACTGTCAAAGGTAAATTATCAAAAATAAAATTAAAACCATCCATGAATCACCTTTCATGGGCATCAGGTCCAGATGGCACCTATGTACGTTCTACTAAACCTCACATTTAACAGACCAAGCCTTCTAGAACTTCCAAAGGAGATGGAAAGGTGTTTCAACAAGGTACTAAAACGATCATACATTACAACCCAAAAGGCTTAAATCTGAAATACAAGGATATCTCAGGTTTAGGAAATGGATTCATGTGCATTAACTGATTATAGAGAAAATAAAGTCTGTTACCCTCTTGATAAACACAAAATGCATTCCATAGATTGAATACCCATCTACTTTTTAAATGGTTTAACAGATTAATAATGCAAAGAATCTTCTTTAACTTGTTTATATGAATCTACCGTAAACTGGCAGCAAACACTCTCATTAACATTGAAAATTAGTAGTGTTTCCACATCTAATGTAGGGAACATTCTATCACTGTTGCTTTATACTGCTGCTTTTAAATTCAGAGCAGTTATCCCCACAATGTGCATCTCTTCATGCTCTTCTATGCCCCAGAATCTAAGCACAGAGCGACTTGCTGCACTCAGTGTCTACAGGACCTCGAATACAGACTGACGTCAAATACGTGCGCCTTAAGAAACTGTGTAGAGGATGAACAAGAAATCACAATCACGGCTGGCAATCACGGCTACTTACACGTTTCAGGGAGGGAGTCTTCAATGCAAGAAAACAAGCTGGAGGTATTAAAAAAGAAGTCTAAAAAAAAAACAAACAAACAAACAAACAAAAACAAACAAACAAAAAAAAAGAAGTCTTTAAGATGTATTATTATTTGCAGATGGAATGAGAGTAAATGGAAAACCTGATAGAATGAAATGGAAAATACCAGAATTATTTCAAGAGTACTGAATGTGGCCAGGTATCAGACCAAAATACCCCAACCAATAGCTTTATTATATGCCTACAAGAACTAAGTAGAAAATGTTATATATCTACCACATTCATGTTAACAATGGAAAACTCAGACTATCCAGAAAAAATATATGTACATGAAATGCAATGTATAGATTTAAGAAAGTTATAAGCATTATTGAAAAGTCATAACAGAAGGCCTGTCTAAAAGGGGAGATAAACTATGCTTTTGTTGGGGAGACTTGATACTGTCAGGATACAAATTCTTCCCAAATGACTGTATAAATTTAATGCAGTTCCAATCCAAGTCCCAATTTCACGTCTTGTGAAATTTAATCTTAAAATATATATGAAGTAGAAAGTTGGCAAGTCTTACCATGACAGTATAGGTAAAGGACAATGCAGTGAAGTTTCCAATCAGAGATCAGGCAAAACTACGCAATAGTGAATTCAAAAGATAATGTATTAGCACAAGGGTAAAAATAGAAATGTAATAGAAAAAAGAATAATAAAATCCAGAGAAAGACCCAAGCATATGTGAGAATTTGGCATGTGACAAAGGTAGCACTGAAATCACAGTTTTAATAAATTATTCTGAGACCATTACAGTCTATCAGGGGAAGAGTAAAGACAGATAACTACCACAAGCAATAAATAACACAAAATCACATATAGAACTCAGATGTTGCAATCCAAGACAGATTTGTCAACATGAGAATTAAAATATCTGATAGGAATGACATTGTTAAGCGATGTGAAGAGAAATGATAGAATATTTGCAATATATGCAAAATCAAAGATTAATATTCCCAATATATCAGGAGATACACAGAAGAGGGCAACAGTGGGAAATGGGCGAGAACATGGGTAAGCAATTCACGGGAGAAAGATGGACTTCGTTAAACAGGTGAAACGATGGGCCGGGGCTGGAAACTGAGGTGAGGGGAGCCTGCAGGAGGTAGAGCCCAGCCCTCCCTGGTGGCGAGGTCTAGGAACCACGCTTTTGGTGAGAAAGCTCACAGGCCAAGCCTTCCCAGAGGCAGCCTGACGACGTCCATCCGATTTAAACGTGCATTCTCCTTGCTCCAGGGAAGATTCACCCCGTGAGCCAAGACACAGACCAAAATGTCACTGTGACAGCGTGTTTACGAGGAAAACCACAGAAGCACGTCCGTGTGCATCAGCAGGGAAGCTGTTGCTCATGGAGAACGATGCGACCATCACATACCAAAGGGCAGATCTCTGACCACAAGGAAAGATCCTAAAATACGGCACAAAAGTGTAAAACGGGGACAGCAGAACAAGACAAGCTGGCTGAAGTCACGTACTTTCCAGGAGATGGGTCCGTCCATCTGTGTGCGTTCCTGTCTTCACCTGCATGTCTGTGGGGCTGCAAGGGCACCGTCAGCATCCATGCCTGCTGGTGTCAGGATGGGAGGGTGTCACTCTTTACCATTGGTCTCGTCTAAGGTTTTACTCACGGTTTTAAAAACACAAAGCGGATGGAGATGAGTTAGGGGAAATCATTGTACCTGGTGCAGAGGTATGAATATTTTTTAAGTAGAAGAAAGGTGAGATGAAGGAGAAAACAGGTAAAGGTGGGGGAGAAGGTCGGAGGGGAGGAGGAGGGAGAGGAATGAAATAGAGAAAGGAGGACCCACCGCCAGGATCAGAAAGGGCAGGGAAGAGCTGACCTTCACCAAGACGACCTTCACCTGCTGCTCTGCTGTGAGGTCCCCCCAAGCTGGTCTTTGAGCCTCTGAAGGCAGATTGCCTGGTCAGGACAAGCTTTGTTGGCCTTACTGGAGTCCCCTGCCCCATTTCTCCCCCTACCCCCGCCCCCGTGGAGTTACCAGTGTTCAGAGCCGCTTCCTGGATGCATCGTGAATACCTGCCAAGGAGGGCAGGCGTGTTTACCTGTAGCCACTGTGAACTGAAAAAAATAAAAGCACCACCTAAAAGATGAGAATTATGTTTTATTCAGGACATTACTGGGGACTATAGCCCAGGAGACAGCCTCTCCAGTAGCCCTGAAAGACAGTGCCAAAGAGGTCTTGGACACACAGGAGTTTCTATGGGAAAAAAAAAATGTGGTCAAACATCAAACGATTACTGCTAATCACAAAAAATACACGTCTCAGGTTAATGATCTTAGTGCTTTTCTATGTATGGGAAGATGCAAAAGTCTGGGCTTATTGAAATCATTCCTTTGATATGCATCATAACTGCCCAGGACCAGCATTTTGTTTTTCTCCACCCTGAATCCCCTCAGGGTGCACCATGGGGGCAGCTTCAGTGTCTGAGGGCTTGATGGCCACAACATCATTTGTTTACTGAAACGGCAGGGGGCATATGATGTAATTTGCTGTGTGTGTGTGCATGTCTGAGTGTGTGCACAGCTGCTTGTGTGTTCACCAACATTCGCGGCATTGCTCCCCATCTTGCCTGTGTCCCTGGTGAGTGTCCAGTCTGGTCCCTTGGCTGCCCTTCTGTTCCAACACGAGAAGTAGAGAGTCAAGGTCACGGCCTGCTTTGGTTGGAGTGGAGGGGCTCGTTGCAGGCAGCAACGTCCCTCAGAGGAGGGCCCCCACGCTTGCACTAGGAATACGGGTCCCAGCAGGCAAGCCTCACAAGCACAGCACACGTCCAGAGGGCTGCCTGCCAGGGCCCGCACAGGTGATGCCGTCGGAGAACAGGGGCTCCTCCTGCTGCAAGGGCCCACAGCCTCCCAGCACCCAGCTCCCTGGCCCCAGACCATGGCCAAGGCGTGATTGGTTCTGGTACTGGCCATGGGTACGGACAAAGGCCTTCAAAGTCACAGGTTGACTTGCCCGATCAATAATGGTGCAGGGAAATAATTAAAACTGTCAGATTTAGAAAGTATTAGAGGTACTTAGAGCTTTCTGCCAACCATGGAAAACAGGGATTAATGGTGTTATCTGGAACACTTCTAAGTTACAGAGCAAGTTCTTAACGTCTTCCTCTGACGCTCATTTGCAGAGGAGGGTCAACATCAAGGGTTTCAGAGCAAACTGCTGGAGTCCATTAACCCCCAGCGCAGCCGCCTTCCTGCTCAGAGCTGGGGACGCCTTCCAGAAGAGGCTGTAAAATGAAAAGGCCCTTAGAGCACTCACAGCATGTCATCCCCCGGGGTTCGGCTACAAAGGCTGACCCTGTGTGGGGAGAGCAGAACTCAGAGGGGCTGGAGCCCCATGCAGAGGCCCCGAGGGACTCA